>NC_071088.1:134236129-134343629 GCF_027358695.1 Spea bombifrons | reverse complement strand
TATATATAAATATTAGACCCTGCTGCCGATAGCAGGTATAGATCAACACATTAACACACAAACCCAGCTTTGCATGTATAGATCAATTGAAATTCACTTGTGATCTCAGCACTGAAGGTATATATCAAATAAACAGAATCAGACATACAAATCCTGTATTTGCAGGTATACAATAATAATATATGAAACGTAGCATCGCAGGTATAGATCAAATAAATACATGGAAACAGCATTGCAGGTATTAATCAACTGAATAAGACATATTAACCTTGTATTTGCAGGTATACATAAATTATGTATGGAAACAAAGCATAGTAGATATGGATCTACAGAAGAACACACAAACCCAGCTTTGCAGGTATAGATCAATTGGAATTCACATAAAAACACGGCATTAATGGTATATTTAAAACCCCCTAAATTACAGGGATAGATCACAGGTTGCACACCCAGATAACACACATACGATTTGCCATCTTTGTCCCATATACACCCTGCCTGTGCCATCTTGGTCCCCAAGGCTCAAATATCCTGCTAGTGCCATCTTTGCCCTTCCACAATTATACATCTATGATACGCACACATCACATTAACTCATGCTCTCCCTCATTCAGACAATTCATCCACACATTAACTCATGCTCTCCCTCATTCAGACAATTCATCCATTTTAAGAAACTACACCCCTTGGAGCTTCAAATGAGGGTCTACATGTATTTCTAGGACAAAAGTTGAGTGCACAAATAATGATGGAATATGTCGCTTTGGCTAGAAAATATGTTTTTTCTATCCATAGCGACATGTTCATTTGTGTCTTGCGCACTCCAGGTTTGTACTAGAAACACATGCAGCCCCTCATTTGATGCGCCAAGGGATGTCGTTTTTGCAAATGTGTACTTTTTGTACCATAATTTAACTTCCTACATGAGCAGTAATGCCACGTCAAGGCTTCAAACCTAATTACTGACCATTCACACGCCTTTCATATCTCCATTCACTCGCAGAAGCACACACACCATACTTTAAATACATTCACTCACAGAAGCACACACCATTCTTTCCCCTTACAATCCCAAAGAAATGATGGTAAAGGGAGAAAAAAAAAATCACTTTTAAAGCAAAAATAAGTTTTGCAGTAAAAATGCAAGGCGCTCCAGGGATGATATGGTTACTCACGTACCGCACAGGCTAAATGGCTGATTTTAATAATATTTGCAGTTCATCAGGATTTCAAAAATTGCCTCCCTCTACCGTTGGCTAAATTTAACCCCATGATCAAAGGGATCATGGGATTAAAAATTAGTATCGGCCATTTTTAAAAAGGGAATGTGACTTTTTATAGCTATATGATTGCTGTGGTAACATTGGCTACCACAGTGATCATTTAGCTAGAATACTTAAACTTTTTTTTTTTTTTTTAAAGTTAAACTACTTTGTTTAAATAATTTAATTTGGGGGTCTCTAGGCAATTTTGATCTTTTTTAACTGCCTTTAGAGACCCCCAAATCTTTTTTTTTACATTTTTATTTTTTTAACTTAATATTTTTTATTTTTTTCTTTACAAGCTATATACCGTTGGAAAGGCGAGGCGATTACCTTTCCAATGGTATATGTTGGGGGTATGTAGCTGCTTGGATGCCTGAGATACAGGCATCTAAGCAGCATGCCCCCATACCTCTTTAACTGACAATTGTCAGTTGTTAATAAAGTTGCGCGGTGACGTCATCGCGTCATTGCGCGAGACGTCACCGGGCAGATCGGGTGGCTCCGGTGATGCCCTTCAGTTTGAGGGGCAGATCGCCGGGGTAGGTGGTAATGGAGGTCCACAGACCTCCATCAAGGTAAGGTAGTGCTAGTGACGGCATGGTGCCGTCGTTAGCACCTGACTGGGACTGCTAGCGACGGCACCATGCCGTCGTTAGCAGTCAAGGGGTTACAAATTCGGCGGGGGGGCAACAGGGGGGGCAAGGAATAACCTAGGGGGGGCAATTGCCCCCCCTTGCCCCCCTGTAGCGACGCCACTGCCTCCAATGCATTTTACTGCATGTAAATCGGTGCAGGAATCCATTAGTTATAGGAGTTAGAATATAAAACTTCTGTCTCATTTAACTCCTCCCCCGGGCTGCCTCTACAAAAAGCAGGAAGCATTCGTATGTACACTTCCCTGAAATCAATGGGAGCGGCGGCAGCAGCAGCCAATCGTGTCTATGCTAACTGTACACTGATATTTACCTAGCATATATGCGATGGGCAGTAATTACACCCACTGATGGGAGTGATACTGAGCATGAGCAGAAAGCACACTTCATGGTGTCAGCCAGGGGCGGAATCCAATAACGAAAGAAGAAATCATAAATTTGTTTGCGGTAAAATCCATTGGCATTCATGCAAAGTGTATTAAAAATAAAAAAACAATTTTGGGGACAAGATTGTTCCCTTGGCAATCCAGGCAAGGGGACCACCAGTTGGATACTTTATTGCCAGTGGCCACGTATTACGCTAAAGGCTTGTCATAGAGATAGAGCACACAATGCATATTTTGTTCAAAGCTGGACAGCTGCAAACCCTAGGACAAGGGTGTCCAACGACTAAATATCTCATACTCCTCTGCCAGCCCCTGACCTGAAAGAGCATTATGGGAGATGTAGTCCTGTAGCAGCTGGAGGGCCGCAGGTTGGGCACCCCTGCCCTAGGACTACTACCCTAGTAGTAGGAAATTTAAGCCTATGTGGGGAGACACGCCAACAGACAAATTACTCAGTTGGGTCAATACAATGAAAAGAAATATAATGGCGAAAGCAAAGTTCTACTTATTTTGGTGTTGGCCATCAGTAGCGCATTCTGGCCCAGTCGACTAGGCCCAGGCCTAAGGCAGCAGGTCTGGGGGGGGCAGAAGCCCCACTGCTGTAAAACAGGGGGCTTGATCGCCCTATTAGGCAGTCGGACTCCCTGTACTGCCACTACTCAACTCGAGGGCCACAAACAGGCCACAGTTTTGGATATCCCAGTTTGAACACAGGCCTTTCGATTAAACATTCATCGAGACTAGGATATATAGAATTCCTGGTCTCTTTGGGGTACTCGAGGACAGTACTTGGATGAGATACACAGATGGTGAAGGAATGAGAGTGAAGCAAGGGTGGAGAATGTGCTTAGGGCAATATAATATATAAATATTATAATATATAAATGTTAAAAGGAATTTGGGACAAAGGGTTGAAAAAATAAATTTGGAAGGGATGGGGGATACTCTTCATTCAGATGAATGCTCAGCTTAGATATAACTAGTGGTTACCTAGTAACAAAGTGATTGAACTTCACGTGTATTCTGCACTATGTTTCCATAAAGGTCATGCTATTTCCTATTTGTGTATAAAAGACACTAAGTCTCTGTAAAAGGGAACAAATGTATTATACATGAGATAATACAGTACTTAAATTCCATTTTCATATAAATAATTGGGACCTATTTGGAATACGTTAGACACCCCCACCTGGAACACCATTAAGAAATAATGTGACATATATATATATATATATATATATATATATATATATATATATAATACATATAACAATATGGAATGATTATGCTGAGTATAATAAATCATATAATAAAAATATTAAGGCTTAACCATTGGATATTACCCTTATTAATCCACACCAATAACTTTGCTTCCAAATAAATATCTTCTTTCTCTTGTATTATTTCTATTTAATATGTGCTCCTCACAAGTAGAACCTTGTATTTTCATAATAACAAATACAGATAAATATATACTTTTTGTCTTCGCCGTATACATTACATTCATGTAATCTGATGGGATATTCACATCCTTTTAATTTACCGGAAAAAAAGGCTTTCCCTTTACCTTAAAAGGAATATATATATATATATATATAATCTTTATCTTTATTATAGAATAAGATATATCGACATAGGAATTTTGGAAAGATACACATTAACATACAGAAAAATGAATGTAAAATATGCGTAATAACCCAAATTGAAACTGAACCGAAAATAGATTTTCTGAGCTCACCCTGCTTAATCACAACCACAGCACAGCTGAGCTGCAGCAGAATGATTTTCCGTCCTACCTTGGTTGTAACGATACACAGACAATCCATTCTGCAGGGCTCAGCCGGAGGAAACGCAAACCATTAGAAAAATCCAGACCAATTCTTTGTAGCAACACAAAAGCCGGAACAATACAAAAAGGGTCTCGTAGCTGCAGAGCCGGGTTTTTTTTTCTCAATGGGCCCCTTAGCAAGAAATCCTCGAGTCGTCGTTGACAATGCTAAAGGCTGTCTCGATTCTCACAGGTATCTGGGAATCCACGAGCGATGATGATGATAATGTGAATCAAAACTTCCATGTGGTTCGTCGGGCGTGTTTCCTGCATGACTCAAGGTTACTTTTGTAATCAAAAGTGTTCCTTTAGCTCAACGCAACAAGACGATCTGGGATGCAACGTGCGGAAGACAGCAAGACTAAATTTCTGGCCATGCTTTGCGAATACTGAACTGCTTCATCATGCCACAAATGTTTCTCCTGCCAAGTTTCTTTTTTTTTCTCCCCCCCCCCACTTAGCCTGAGCCACTACAGGGCACCGGTATCATAACGGTCCCAGCGGGCTGCCTCGGTAGTTTCCGTACATACCGACACAACAATTTACTTACAATGTGATCCTTGCAAGTTTGCGGCGCATCAAGTGCACAGTATGCCTTTTGCAAAAACTGGCTTTTCTTACTGAGAATCCTATTTTACTCCGAACATGTCTTGTTTAACCCATTAAGGACAATAGGCGGTCCCAAAACCCATTGAAAACAATGTATTTTGAGCCCGTACATGTACGCGCTTTGTCATTAAGGGGTTAAAGACAGCGTCTGCTAAGTGCACACACCATCTGCTCGGATGCCGTGTTTAAACCAGATTTTTACATAGCAGGAAGAACAGAAAATAAATCAATATATTTAACTTCTAAACAACATGGACATGTAATTAGCAACGGAACGGGCATAGCTAACTAAACACAGTTTAATCATGAAATAATATAAATAATACAAATATTTCTGTACAAAAGTACTGCTTCTTCCTTCAGTGTGTTAAGGATTTTCTAAATAAATAGAATGGGTTATCCTTTTAGCAGGGGCTTTATATAAACAGGTGAGTACATAATTCCAGAAAAATGTTAATCTGAACAATATTGGCCCTCTTGGACACCCTTATTTATTGGTTGATGCCTGCAGACGACCAATAGAGTCACTTTAACCTTTAACTCTTGGAGCGGGAAGGCAACTGGTCTCGCCAGACCTGGTTTCGGCGTCAGGTCCGTACGAGCAACTATTGGTTGCCGGCAGGGAGCTCCTTCATTGGTTGATGCCAGAGGAGCTTCCTGTGACTAATAGAGTCGCTCGCAGGGACCTTTAACTCCTGGAACCTCCGAAGGCCAAGTTCCTGCTGTCAAGAGTTAAAGGTCTGTACTAGCGACTCTATTGGTCGCCGGCAGGGGGCTCGTCTGACATCAACCAATGAAGAGCAGCTGCACTGCAGTCGCCTCTAGTCAGATTAGTTATTTTTATGGCATCTTTTTCCTTCTTTTTTTTTTTTGTTTTTTTTTTTTTAGTGTTCAAGTTATATATTGTTTTTTCTTACCTTTTGGTATTTTTTTGTGTACTGTCCATCATTTAGTAATGTGAATGAATATAAATAATATAACCAATATCATACAGGCCTGGTGGGCCACTGGCCATCTGCGCTCCATACACCAATCTGCAGGTTCCGTGCTGCAGCACAAAGAGCGCAAGTTGCAGTGAAGAAGGGCTCCGCACGAGGTAAGGGAGGGAGGGGCAGGCAAGCTGAACAGATAATAAGAAAGAGAGTACGAGTGTCTGTCTTTCTATGTATATATATGGCAAGTGTGTGTATGTGTAAGTGTATGCTGCTATAGTTTTAGTGTGTGTGTATTATATGGTGTTGGGGTAAATGTGTATGTATGTGTAACTGTATGGTGGTAAAGTGTGTGTCATTGTATGGTGGTAGAGTCTACACGTGTAAGTGTATGGTATTAGCTTATATGTTTGTTTATGGTGCTAGCATGTGTGCGAGTGAATGTGTGCGAGCTTATGTGACAGAATGCTGTTAGCATGTGTATCTGTGTGCATCTTATTGTATGATGTTAGAGTGTGTGTTAGTGTATGGTTTTAGAATAAGTATGCGCAAGCATATGGTGCTAAAGTGCATGTATGTTAGCATATGATATTAGCATGAGGGTGTGTGTTAGTATCTGGTGTTAGAATGCATGAGTGAGTGGTTGTTAGCATGAGTGTTTGTGTCAGCATGTGGCGTTATAGGGTTAATGCATGGTTTCCATGTGTATATGTGTCAGTATTTTGTGTCAGCATGAGTGCTAGTGTATGGTGTTTAAGTAAGGGTGTGTATCAGTATATGGTTTGAGTGTGAAGGGTGAGCCTAGGGTTGATGGTCCGAGGGAGACGAGAGAGGGAGATACGTGTAAGTGTAGAGTGAGTGGATATAAGTGTGAGTTTACATATTAGTATGTGCATGTTTTTTAGATCCCGAGGAGGGGGGAAAGAAATACTGAACCCAAGTGTGAACCCTAGACTCCCCCTGCTCTATGTAATCTGCTGAAACCATGCCAAGTAGAGTCCAGACAACAGGTTATAATTTGCTGCGGACATTCGGATTCCAGTCTTAACTGGTGGCCCATGGAAAAAGAAAGGAAAAGGTTAAATTTCGCATGGATTGCCTTTGCTATGCACTCAGCGGGCGCAGATTTGATGTCTTAAATATTACTCAAAAGTTTTAAAGAAGTTTTTTTAGTTGTTATGGCAGCAACCTATCAGTGCCTGCTTGTGTGTCACATGACACATAAGTGTTCCCGACAAAATCATGAACAAGGTAACATTTCTTTAAAAGTGCTATGCATGATGTCCAAAATGTATGCATTTAGTTATAAAATGTTAAATTCAGATAATATGTGGACCTGCCGATGTAAAGTTTATGGCAAGCAATGCAGGCTGCTACCGTCTGTTTATAAGGGAGACCAAAAAACAGGCAATGAGATTGTAGACAGGACCAGCGTACAGGTCGATGGGTAAAAATCAATGCTTCTTATTCACACAGGGAAAAAAAAAGCTGCCTGACCAAAAACAATAAAAAAAGGAAATAAAATAAACATATATAGTGTACATTTCTATGAAAATATAGGTTTCTCTGCTTACACTAGGGGTCATAGACCTGCAACTAAACACACACCTGCTATAGGACTTTCAAAGAGTAAAAGGGCAATCGAAACGTGCGGTTATCGTTCATGAATTATTCAGTTTGCAGGCCAGGCTCTTCCCTGCCTGCAGAATAAATGATACCTCCAAAACAGTGACAAGCCATTATTTTCATAAAACAAAGCAATTTGTATTTTAGTGCCAAACAGATAAGTTTAGGCATCCCTTGAGAAAAGCCTCTTTGCTAAAGATGATGTGAAAACTTGATTTTTTTTATAGTGCGATAGTTACTGCTTTAGGGAACATGAAATAGTTAACCGAAGAATGCCTACCTCAGCAATTAATGCCCTATAATCAGGCAAGACTTGGCTTCCAAATGAGACAGTAACAACTTGGACTGGGATGCTTTAATAAATATTTAATATATGTAAGTGCACCTATAGTGCGGATATCCATATTATTGTGTATTAACAGTGTATATTAAGAGTTGCATAGATTTATTTGTCGATATTTATATAAGACTTTAACATATAAATGGCGTTTTAACTGCGGTCTATGGGCGAAACACTGCTTTGCCAAGGAAGTTGTCCCTTACCCTCTCTTTTCTCTCATCTCTACGTTTTTCCCACCTTCACTCATTTTTGTTTTCTCCTTTCTCTCTCTCCGCCTGCTTTCGCTCTCCTTTTTCTCTCCTCTCGCCATTTTAGCTCCCACTCGCGGAATCCCTGACCATTCCCCAGTCACCTCCCCCCAAGGGCAACCAAGTGTTTAGGAAATGGCTGTGAAAAAGATGGCAACCCTACCCCTAATGGATGTTTTTTCTGATGCGACATGGCAACCTTAAAAACCCCCGGGTGGATAATTTGTACACTGTCTACCCTTAAAGTCACATGGGGTTACAGTGACGACATGTAGACTACTAGTTAGCTCTAGGTCAGTTGAATGATGTTCCTGCTAGTAATGGTAATTCAAAATGGCGATTTCTCCACATACTTATTAGGCATTTTAATAATGTTTTCCTCCAATCAGAGGGGTCATCGATATTAATTGAGAACAAATACTGCTATATTTAACCCCAAGACAAATACATCCATATGTGGAGCCGGTGTTGGTCTGCAGTTTACATAGGTCAATGAAACCCAAGCATCAGATGAC
Source organism: Spea bombifrons (assembly GCF_027358695.1). Taxonomy (NCBI): domain Eukaryota; kingdom Metazoa; phylum Chordata; class Amphibia; order Anura; family Pelobatidae; genus Spea; species Spea bombifrons. The sequence continues at coordinate 134,335,227 of NC_071088.1, read as the reverse complement.
AAAACTCTCGGCATTAAAAAAAACATAAGAACAATAACTACATGACTTCTGGGTCTACAAAAACATGGAGTAGAATTCATTGTGGAAAGTACTATAATAAGGCAACTACATTCAGTTGTGAGGTGTGAAAGTTTAGATAATCAACATTCTAGAAGGCACCATAGGCCAAGTCTTCCCGTTGACTAATGTTCTTCACATGAATTGTGCATTATTCATAAACCGCAACGAGTAACATGAATTACAAGTGCCATTGCTAAAAGCAGCCTTTTGACGCTTGCAGCCTAGAATTTGTGCTTCTAAAATTCATGCCTTCCTGATCTTTGTTTGGTTTTACAACTATAATCCCATGCTGTCCGCCACTGACATCATCTCGATTTGCTCACAAAAGATTCCTTGCGCCGACTCCCACCTCTTGGGCTCTAGTACTTAAAAGAAACTCTCTACGTGTTAAAGGGATATTATTACTATTATTAAAGTAATGTGGAATTATCTATGAGCTATAAAACTGAAAAATAAGAAAACTAAAATACTATACGAAAGGATCCCTGATGGTTTGTGTGTAGACATGGCCATTCCTTGACTATGAGCTTCTCATTGGCATTGACCGCCATTAACCCAACCCGGCTTGTGATTGCCTGACAGATCTACTGCTGCACAGCTCTATGGAACCTGCTAGCGCTATATAAATAAATGTAATGTTGCCAACTCTTCTTCTTATTCATTAAAATGGGGTTTAGCAGCGGTTTCCGTTCACCAAATTCATTACGCATAATAAAAGGCCATTCTGTCCAATTTCCTTCTGCATGGAGGGCTGAACTGGCCTTACATAAAGCACAATACAGTCGTTAAAGTGACTCAAGATATTTCACTTATTTAATTATACCTTATACAGGTTGCTAGACTTTTATAATGTACGGTGACGTTGGTAAGTTGAAACCTCAACTCTACATCGAATTCTGGAACAATGTATGTTCCTGGCGTGCTTCTCTTTCCTTTACCATCAAGTGGGACCCTGCACAACTACAATGAACTCAGCACAGCATATAACGTTTAATTACAAGCTAATTATTTGTATAAAAATGCTAATAACGGGAATTTTGGCACCTATCTAAGCCACTACTGCTTGAACGATGCACCCTCTGGAATGTGGAGACAATACAGAGGGGCATAACCCTTATTTTTCAGAGTAATAGCTGTAATATCACTAAAATACATTTTTATGTTATTTTGCATTGTCAAGAACACATAATAACATAGTACACTTCTGAATAATCATTTAAGGGTGACTACTCTTTTTATTCATTTTTCAATTAAAATTCCAGTGAACACGTCGGTTTTACTTTTGATTGAAACTGATTGGCAGTTTTAATAAATGTATTTAGTCATAATGATGTCATAACGCATGTTAAATATATCAGAAATAGCGCGTATGTCTAATAGCCAATAGCCAAACGCTGCAAAAATAACAATTGCAGGCCAAGCTTAACAATACTGGCATAGAGTTCCAGCAATCAGTGGTTCTTAATGACTAGTCTATCGTTTATACTTAACGTTGATGTCTTTATTCAGTATATTCAATATACCAGACTATGGAAAATTAGAGGTGACATATGAAATGGAACCATAAGTAACAGGCCTGCCAATCATGGAGTCAGCGGCCATTATAAGGCAGCTCTTCATAATGGTTTAGTTTCCCAAGAGGGGCTATCATAAATCACATTCCTAGATGGATCTTGCCCTCGGCTATATACATTTGTCTTCCGCAAACCCAGTGAGCAAAAAATACATTTGGTTTCCATATAAAGCTTATTTCTTTTATTAATTTTACACTATTAAAATGGTAAGAGGCTCATGGAAAATATAGCATATGTATGTATACCGTATTTGCTCGATTATAAGACGACCCTGATTATAAGACGACCCCCCAAAATCTAAATATTAATTTAGGAAAAAAACAAAAAGCCTGAATATAAGACTACCCTATAATATATATAATATTATAATAATTATAATATATAATACTCATTCATTCCATTAATTCATTCCATTAATCACACATACACACACACACTAAAACCCCCACCCCCTTACCTGAACTGCAGATCTCCCACTCGCAGACTTCTGCAGGGCCCGGCTGTGCGAGCAACTTCTCTGGCCCCGCCCCCAGAGGAAGGAGGAGGAGGCAGAATTATGTGACACTCTGCTAGCTTCCTGCTGCTAATAGAAGAGACGCTGCTCGGGACCAAAGCACCGGTAAGCAGCCCGGCCCCAGCAGACATTTTTTTGAGGTCTAATTAGAAGATGACCTCGATATATGCTTTTATATGATGTATGTTTAATAAAGAAGATTATAACTATCACAGCAAAGTCTACGGAATTTATTTGATGGGAGTAAACTTGAGTGCCGCTAACCTGTATTTATTGTGTGTGTTTGCTTGAAAGGTCTGGATCCGGCCCCTGGTCTGCAGAGCATCGACTTTCTTCCCTCGAGGAGCGGGAGACTTATTGGGAGAGCAGACGCCTGGCTTTTAGATGTTAATTTTTTGAGACAGATGTTTAATAGTTAACAAGAATCATGAGATGAAGAATGGGATGTATCCATGGAATGCCTATGGGCCCTAGCATTGGTCATAGGCAAATTCAACTCGGGCATACTCACAACGGCCGCTCTACCGTCTGATATAAGTATAATGATGGGATGCTAATTTACTAATGATCTCCTGTATGTTTCCATCTATATTCACTCTTTCTCTTTTGCATCATCCCACACTATCCTGAAACAGTAGATCCATAACAATTGCAATCTTTGACAAGCCAAGATTCAACTTTACGCCTTTGAGGCATTCACAAAAGGCAAAAAAGTTTGGGAGTGAAAACTACAATGAACATTATGCTATTTTCCTGCCATTTACCAAATCTCAAGGCCAGACTCATGGCCTTTTCAACAGAAGTGGTAAAGTTTAATACAATGAGTAATACACATGGGATGGGCATAAGGCTATCCTGAACTTAAGACAAGACAAAATACCAAGAAAAGGTTGAGATCTTACAGCAAGAAATAAGAAAACGGCAGACTAGATGACCAAATATCTCTTATCTGCTAACAAATTCAAGGCTTCATTTACAATCATTAAGTTACATTAAGTTCCCACCTGACCAAGGGTCATCTGGCCTAGAATCATCCATAGGTATACCTGGGAACCTCTCAGGGCTTGTTGCCCTTTTTTGGGCAAAACGGTTATAGTTATAGGGCCAGGGTTAGTCCCAGTTAGACAGGAGTGGGAAGGAACTGGGCATGGACTTGAAGGAACCTTGCCGTAGAGTGGACATAACCAAACGTCACACCTATGCCATAAAATTAATGACACCAACCCAGGTCCCTGAAGAAGAAGTGCTTCATCCAGAGACTTCAGTTGAAACCCGATTAGTTATCAGCACTGTCCATACGTTAACTTTTTTTTTTACAATTCAAGTGCCTAAATCACTCTAGACTAGACCACAGAATGTTCACTAAATGGAATGTTGATATACAGGGTTGGTTAAATTAGAGGGGTAATTCTTTCCTATGAAGCCAGGTGGTACAGTAAATTAATTGACCCTAATTCATGGTAAGACAACAGTGAGAGGAGATCTTATGAATATTAAAATGTTAATCGAAGAGACTGCAGGTTTCATCTTTTTGTCTAATTCTAAAAGTGTCATTATTGCCCGTGGTTTTACATTCACCCGGTAGCTGACGATTTTATATTTTTCTGCACACATCGTAAAATCCCATATCAGAGGCAGGAAAGCACAAATTGGTATACGCACATTTTTAATGCTGTGTGAAGGTACTAATTCTCCGAAAGCTGAAATGCCATTATCTTGTAATTACCTAATATACAAATGACATCTGTAAACCAGAAGACAAATTATTCAATCATGCCTTATCTTCATTTGTGAGACTGCAATGGGTATTAGGCTTATTTAATTATATTTAGCGCAGAATGTATGTATCATCACCTTCCTGGACTCAAAAGAAAAAATGGAAAATAAAATGTATCAAATATATTAAAATGCAGTTTAATTAAAGAAAAAATATTTAAGCAACACCACCGCCCTCCAAATTTTGCAAGCATTTCAAAGAATGTATAAAAAAAAGTCTTTAGGTGATGCATTTGTTTTTTTTACCTTAACAGAAGTGGTTTCTGCATGTTTACTAGTAATCTTGGCACTGAATAAAATGACTTTTTGACAAAATTATCAAAAGGCAATATATTTGAAATTGTATGTTTCACAAAACGGTGGACAAATTGAGATAAAACTGTTAAACGTTTATAAGTGCAAAGTTACGCTGTTTGGAATAAATATAATAAAACTGTACACTAACAGAAAAACAAATGTAGTCTGGAGAGAGCACCTTTTGATGAAAAATGTGGTAAATAAAAATGTAATGAACATGTTCATAATTAAAATCATGTCCATATTGGCGTTCAAATCTTTTTATGTTATTCTTTGCTAAAAGCCCACCTAGTCTGTATTTAAATATATTTGAAATTGGATAGCACAACTACTGTATGTAGTAAATTCCACATCTTTATAGTTACACAACACTTTTTGCTGTAAAAATGCATTAAACTCGTAATAGATGACCTCTCGTTCTTTGTACAGTCCTATTAATGAACAGTTCATCTGGGAATAGTGTAGTATTGTCCCTGTATGGTTTTGTATAATGTTATCCTATCCCCTCTAAGATCATCATCATCAATGTTAATGGCAACCTGCTTTTGTTGACCCATAATGTCATTGGAAACAGTTTTGAATGAGTTATATGCTCCTGTAATTTTAATTCTGTAATTCTCCAGTTCTTCTCCTCTTCTTTAGGTCATATTTTAAGGTTAGACTGGAAGTGTTATTTTTATAGCAATAGTTAAAAAAAAACATTGGGATGTTCCTAATGATTGTCCCCCCAAGCTAGCAGCAGGATTGTCTCAGTCTCACCTAAATATATATGGCCCATCTCACCATGAAAAATAAATGACCTCATGTTGGAGCATTCCCATGGTCTGGCATGTCTATCCACGCAGCGAGGTGGTTCTCTCATTTCCAGTGGTCGTCAGTGGACATCACAAAGAATTCCGGTGTCCGCCACTCGACCACTGAAGAATAAAAAACTGCTGAAGACTGCCACGTCGTAGCGACCTGATCCGGTCCCGTGATGTGGTCTCTTTTAAGGAAGTTGTCTATCCCTACTGCGTGCCAAAAAATGATGTCATTTCCAGGCGGTCAGAGCAATGAGGGCGATTGGTGGTCTGCAAGGCCGCAAGTAATGTGTGGGATGACCTTGATGGAAGTAATTAGCGGTGGTGGCTTTTTTTGGGAGCGGGGGGGTTAGTTAAAATAAACTGTTAAGATTGAATGGAACGGAATGTAGAGAAGAGAAGAAAAAAAAGGGCAGGCAAGCAAGAATAAAAGGGAACACCAAGAGAGAGAAGGGGAAAAGGGAAGGAAGGTCAAAAGTAAAAAAGACTGTAGGCAGAAGGGACAGTAAAAGGAGAGAAAGAGGATAGGAAGGAGGAGAGCTTGTAAAATTACTCAAATTTAGGCCTGTCCGCAATCGTGTGGCGCATGTGCAAACATAGGCTTGAGCAGCCTTAATAAAGACCCTGAAGGGTTGGCTACATTTCTCTATTGATTTATTTCATCTTTTAAGATGGTGAGAAAATGCTATATTTTATACCTGACTCACCGGCATATCACCTTTTTGGAGTTTTTAAATATTTTTAATATTTATAATCATGGCATCATTATTTGCAAAATGCTAGCTTTACGCTGCGTTCATTACTGTTTCTGTTTTGGTAATTTATAAAGGGAATAGAATAATTTCATTACAAATATGGGGTGTAACAAAGTGAAACTATTACCCATTGTTTTAAATGAAAAAAAAAACATTGATGGTATCCTCCACTGATCCAGTTGGCGTTGAACATGGCCACAATGTAACAGGTTAAAACATAAATTAGCAAATACAAAAGTACTCACACTACTTGCTGTACTGCGTCAGAGGTAATGAGCTTCTGCTGTGGCAATCTTGCCTATAACATTTTTAAAATGTGTGGCCAGGTTTTATTTGAGTCGGGATTTTAGACTTAGCACTATATGAGGTCTTGACTTTCACATAATATTTTAATATGAGTGGTAGTTCTTAAAAAAAAATTGCTTAAAAAGCAGAGGTCATTGAAATGAGCATAATTCATATATTATGTAAAGACCATAAATTATTTTTCGAACAACACTGACATTTTAAGTTATATTAAAGCTCTGGAGATAACCGATTAAACGATACAGAGAACTGCAGACAATGCTAGGGGAGGCAGAGCTGTCTGAAAGGCATTAGGAGTGAGGTATTAATCTTTTACGAAAATGCTCTGGTCAATAACATAACACAGTTTTATCTGAGATGAGAAGTAAAGTTAATTGACGCGATAACATATTCTCTTTGTAAGTATTATTTTCTCTATTCAACGGTACATTAAAGAAGTTTGAAAATGTTGTAACATCCAAGATATTAAAATCCATACCAGCCATAGATAGATACTTTTTTATGATTTTATCAAAGTCTAGACAAAATTCTTAGTCTTCTATGTTATCCAGCATCCGCCGGTCTATATCACGGTTGCGTTGTCTTTTTGTAAACTTTGCTCTTTGTGTTATAATCCTAAAGATCAGACCCTTACTGAGTAAGTTTGTTTCTTAAAATCATGTGGATGTCTTGCAATAACCACCATATGGGTTTCACCAGTTGTGTTGAATCACGCCCTGACGCTTTTTGAAGGTACCGTAACTTCATAGTTCAGAAGAATGTAATCATTATATGTTAAATGTATTGCCTAATTTTGTGTGAGGGGCTGGAGGTCTATTTAATACCCTCTAATCTACCCCATCCTGAATCTTACATCATTCTGCAAACCCTAGTTCTACTTATCTTTATCTTCAGGTCCCTAAGAGCGAGTCCTCAAACCTCTCAAGGTTTCCACCACGATTCAACCCACTGATCCTTCTTCAATACATCATACATCAAGTTACTGCATTTGGTGGCGAAGGCCATGGATATTTAAACTCCCTAAAGCCTCACAATTGGAGAAAATGTTGAGGGGAGAGAAATCTCCGCTGAGCTCCAAGGACATGGAGAAGCACTGAAGAGTGCCAGGAGTGGCATTAACTGGCTGGACCTGTGTGTTTTGTCTGGGGGGACTGGTTTAGCGGGGTCTGGCAGGGGATTTAAGTTAGTAGGCCCAGCAAGGAATAGCAGAGAGGGTTCCATGATTAAGGTCCCTAAAAATGACTTTTATTCCCCCTCAACTAAGCGGCCTTGTCCCAGTATGTAAAGGTATTTAGACTAAGGAATAATTAATTGTATCTAATTCAGGTCTTCTTGGAATATATAATAGTTTACTGTCACAAATCAGAATAAATAGCAATATCACAGCTGGTCTTTTGGACAAACCACAAAAGAAAGAATCTATCTCAGCTGCCATGGCAATAGAGCCTTGTAGCCATTCAGTGATGACAGCTGTCTAAAATCATCAGAATTAACACAGCCCCCCAAAAAATTGAGGAGAATGTGACACTACTAATGGGGTATTAATGTATTCCTCTTTCCTTCAGTAATAGAATTATTATTGTTAGTTATTGTTTTTATAGCGCCATCTAATTCCGTAGCGCTGTACAATGATTTGCTCGCTTTTTATCAATGCGCTGTTGGTTCTCTTTCTGGAGTAATCTAGAAACATAGATCAAACCTTTGCCCCTCTAGCTTATGACTACGTCCTCTTTTATGGTAGTATTTCTCCTTTTAAATAAACTCTCTTCCTTTATCTTGTTGAGTCTGCTCCGGTAAGTCCGGGGGGGGAGGGCAGAGGTAAAACGCATCGTGCGGACGGTCCGCACGATGCGCTTAGACAACCTCCCGTGCCGGCACCTCCCCCCCCCCGTGGGAACTGCTGGCAGGGGAGGCTGTCTGAGCGCATCAGGGAGTAGGATGCAGGTCCCCTGCACAGCTGCGGGGGATCTGTATCCTAACCCCGCTGCCTGCCCGGTGCCCGGGACTGCATGTCCCGGGCGTCGGGCGCTAGACCCCGAATATAGGCCGCACCCCCACTTTAAAGACTTAAAGTGGGGGGAAAAAGTGCGACCTATATTCGAGCCAATACGGTATATATCCTTCTGGAGATACGGTCTCCAATACTGTACACAATACTCCAAGTGAGGTCTCAGCAGTCCTCTGTACAACGGCATGAGCTCTTCCCTCTCTCTACTGCTAATACCTCTCCCTATACAGCCCGGCATTCTTACTACACCAAAGAATATGGTTTCCAAAGAACATTTTCATGTGACTGACGCCAGTTCCCATTTTTTTACACATGGCTATGCACACTTTACATCGGTAAAACACTTCCTGACATTCTAGATTTCTCAGTATAAAACAAAAATCACTTTATTTAGAATGTTGATATAATGCTGATATAATCGCGCCAATCTGTTTTCGTAATTGCCCTGTCGTGGTTGAGACAGATTTACTAAATTACTGTGTAATTGAATTTGATATGATTGAACATATGGCTTATTGGCTGCCAGGTGCGTGGAAAAATTACAGGGTCATTTCTCATGAGAAGTCAAACAAAATGCATCTACCTGGAGAGGAGACAACGTTTGGTGAGGAGCTCAGGCTGCTCCATTTACTGGTGGCTTTAACCTTCCAACATAAATAAACTGTTCACCTGTGAGATAACACATGGCCATCCTGAATCTAAAACGACACCAACGGCTGATGACGGTTTGAGTCTTTAAAGAAGAGGAGAAACGAGCAAGATGGGTCGAATGGTACTTATTATCTTGACCCAAACAATGTAAGACACCGTTGAGGTAATGTAGAAAGCACCTTTAAATCCCGGGATATATAACCTTCACACGTCTGGGTAATGCAAGATTTCTGCCCACCTGTTGTGAATGTTATCATGCTTTGATCATTTTGAGCATCCATCCTACCACTTTTATGTCATAAAAATCCTAATTATTGTTACTCAGTGGTGTATTTATGAGGGTTGGTATCCAAGGCCTGATCCAGGGAAATGGCCATAGCCTCCAGACCTACCAAGCAGAGGAGGACCTCTTTCTCTTCTTTTTGATGCCATATCCCAATATTCTGCATTAGTTCACACGCAAACAGGACATAATGCAATTCTCTGATCTGCCTACATGGCCCACTGAGAGCTGCAGTTCATAAGGACCTCCTAAAAGTATATTTGGTTTACTTTAATCTAAGAAAAAGAATCAATTGTCATGTATTCATTTGCCAAGTTTCTGTATCATGTACAGGTTCTATTTTCTTAATTTCTAGATGTAGATATTAGGACAGATTACCCGTCCCTAATATTTATTATCAAATTAATAGAGGGGAACGGAAATCACTCAGTAATGCCCCAGCTGTATTCATAGACATCCCAGTTGTTTCAATGGAACCCAAGTTTTTGTTCATCAATATATCAAAAGACTTAACAGCAGTTACATGTCCTGCGCTGCAGTTCACTAGAACTCGGTATTCTAACAGATGCTCTGTGTTCGAATGTTCCAATTATAAGTAAAAGTAGCTTCTGCTGTAGAAGAGTTATACGGGCTTAAGGGCATTAAATATGAAATAGTCATCCCCGGTGGAAATTCAAACATTAATGTCATAAGATAAAAATATTTTGGTGCAAAGAAATCTTGAAGGAACTAGTGTTACGGGCTGGGAAGAAAATAAACGCTGACTAGAAACAAAAGATTTAACAGTCAACCCAAACCCCAGGACACGTCCGATGTACAGACATCCCACGGAAAACATTGCTATTATAATGTGAAATATGCCTTGTTATGCTGGCTAAAGTTGTGCAATGTTGCTTGTAATATATGTATAAATGTTACATTACGTTCTATTTTATGGAGCGCCAGCAGATTCCCTTGTGCAAAATCTAAAATCCATATTGTTCTATAACATTAAAACACTTTAAGACTGGTACAAAAGGAGAAGTGGGTCCTGCTCTTGGGAGCTTACAAACTATTAGGAGGAATGAGAAGGAAAAGGAATTGCTTGGATGAGGATGATTCCATCTCAAGAATGATTTGCCATCTAGTCTGCTTTTAAGTGTTACTTCCTTAATCCCTTCACCTCTGTTGTGTATTCGCCATTGTTGAATGTGTGAGGAGATTATAAAATATGCTCAGTCTCAATAAATAGGTTCTCTTGCATCCTGACTGCTGGGTCATGTTGTGTCTGGTGGTACGGTCTTTTGGGAGACCCTTTCTTTTCAGAGGAGCACCTTTTCTCTGAGAACAGGAGCCTGCTTTTGCTATGAAGGCAACCATGGCCAGGGACATCCCGGTAGCCTATTTGGGTTCCCGGCACAGATGGTGTAAGAAAAATGTCTGGAGAAGATGTTAGAATGGATTGGAGGGAGAGCCCAGGTAGCGGAGGAGTCTCAATCCATACAGAATACCATAATGAACTAGTACATTAGCAGTGTTCTGCCAGCTTGGCTGTAACATCTCAAGTTGTTTTAGAAGATGCCTGGATGAAAGTGAGTATCATCAATTAAAGGAGGCTTTTCTCCCAACTGTGTTATCAGGAGTACTGTAGATGTTACAAAGTGTGAACGCTGCACTCTTCACGCGGCTGATTTCCAGCAAGGTCACCCCAGGTCGGCTACCATGTTTGTTACTTATTCCATAGAATTCCCTCTATGTATTTGCTCTCTTTCCCCGAACTCCCTCTATGTGCTTTGCAGGACGTGTGTTTGGCCATAGGAGATGCATCCGCCCATGCATGCAAATACCAGTGCTTACTTGTGAGCTTCAGGTGGTCTAACAAGACAGCGCTCATGCGCAGGAGGGTCTTCTATTGATTTAAGAAACCAAGACTGCGAATGAAACAGTCGAGAGGATGCTTTTAGCAAGGCAAGTATTTTAAAGTACAAGTGTGCATTTATCAAAATAAAATCTACTGTTCAAGCTAAAGAGTCTTTCAGCAGGTTTGTAATGACGCTTTCTCTAGTTAGCGATTTAATGTAACTTTGTATCCTCTAGCTGATTAGAGCTGCCTTGTATCCAAGCTTGATCAGACCTTTTTGACTCAAGGTCAAAAAGTACGTAATGGAATTCAATAGACCGGGTTAAGAGGTCGTCGGCTGGAAAGTATGTCGAGAGTCTAATTTCAGTTAAAGAACTTTTACGGCTAAACTGAAAACTAGGAACTAGGAACTGTGGAATTGTGTATGGGTTCGCTAAAAGTACGAAAAGTTTGACCTGGTAATAGGCGAAATGCTGAGACAGAAAGGATCGTATTAGGATGGTAATATTCTTTGTGGTAGAGAGATAGATGTAGATATGAACCAGCCATTGGTGAATGAGTGTACATTGCAATGTCATTTCAATTAAACTTACCAGGATTAAAAAAAATAATAATGAATGCACATAAATTATTGTAATTTATAACCTGCATACATATGTAATAATAATTCTTGTTCGGTCAAGGACTACTTGTGAATTCACCTGTAATTTACATGATTAAGGGTCCATGTAGACATGTCATCTTGGAGGTTGACAATACCATAGTACTCGATGCACATCACATTACCTACTGCCATTGAGTCATCAAAGAGGGTCACGGGTAAACTAGGAATGAACTGCAATAAATTGGTCTTTTGAAGAAGGCAACTGAAAGACGCTCACATGATTCTGGGTATCCGAAGCATGGGTCTAGCTTGGCTCTTGTGGGGGCTAGGCATGCCTAAGGGTCTAGAAAGCCCCACCATGACCAGCTCTAGATCAGGCAGGAGTAAACTGCAGCACCTTAACTTTATTATTGTTAACTTTGGATCAGTCCCTGGCATGTAACTGGAAATGTATCAACATAAATGAAACATAGGGTTTATATATAAAAATGATTCTAGAATTAAAAAAAAGGTGGTCTTATCACTATAGCAACCAATAAGATGGCCCAATTGGCATAAACATTCCATTAGCTGGTGAAATGTCTACTTTTCAAACAGCGGAGTCACCTGAAAGTACATAATCCTCCTTAATCCTTAAAAACTGCAACACGATTGTCATTTTTTTTTTTTTGGAAACGCAGGCCACACTTTAAAAAGGACAAACAAAACATGCAATTATAAATTATTCTTTACATATAACTGGCTATGCAGATTTTAATTTGTTGTAAACATCCATTTTGGGTGCACTTTAAAATTTAAATTCCGATGTTCTTGTGAATACATCTGGTGTTTAGGCAAACTGCTTTTTTTTTTTTACCGAGATAATTAAGTGTTTGGACACGTCTCGCAGGAAAATTTCAATAAATTAAAATCGATTCTCGTGACTGAAGCCAGCAATTCCAAAATGTGAGCAAACAAAATAAATAAATATTGGTTTGGGGAAAGTTAGGAAGCAAGCAAAAATGTAATAGAGAGTTGCTAGTTCTTAAAAAAAATGAAATTGGGGGTGTGGTGGTTAGACCGCCAAGGCTGATATATGCCGCTATCATTTGAGTACATTAATGGAGAAGGCCACCCCACACGATGTAAATTGTAATACCAAGAATGTACAGCACCTTTTAGGCCAACCACAGAACTTGGACATTTTTCGCCCATAGCCAAACTTATCCTAATTTGCTGCAAGAAGATTTGCCATGCTAAACAGCAACTATCAAAGAGCAAATATTTATTTCTTCACTTACTGTATCCAAGGACAACATGAGGTGGTTAGCAAACTTAAGTGTGAAGAGGTCCTGCCCCCCCACCCCCCCAAAAAAAAATGTTGGTGGCTCCTATACAAAATACACTATATGGACAAAAGTATTGGGACACCTGGCCCTTACACCAACTGGGACTTTTATCACATTGCATTCTGAATACATAGACATTAATATGAAGTTGGTCCCCCTTTGTAGCTATAACGGCTTCCACTCTTCTGGGAAGGCTTTCCACAAGATTTTGGAGAGTATCTGTGAGAATTTTTGCCCATTCATCCAGCAGAGCGGTTGTGAGGTCCGGCGCTACAGTTGGATGAGACGCCCGGCTCACAGTCTCCGTTCCAGTTCATCCCAACGGTGTTGGATGGGGTTGAAGTCAGGGCTCTGTGCAGCCGGTCAAGTTCTTCCACCCCAAACTCATCCAACCATGTCTTTATGGAGCTTGCTTTGTGCGCCGGGGCAGTCGTGCCGGAATAGAAAAGCGCCTTCCCCAAACTGTCCCCACAAAGTTGGAAGCGGAGCATTGTCCAAAATGTATTGGTATGCTGAAGCAGTATCATTTTCCTTCACTGGAAGTAAAGGCCCAAAACTCTGATTTCAATAATTAAGATAGTGCCCCAATTTTGTCCATATAGTGGCCGGCAAAGCAGGGTCCCTAAACGCATGATTGGATGAGTTTGGCGTGGAAGGACTTGACTACAGTCCGTTCCAGATTTACAACATGCTAGCCTTAGTGGACTTGGAAGTTTGCACAAAGGAAAGGATTACTTCACTTTGCGTAGTACACTTCATTCATTAGCTTTTGTCATCTGCTCAATTCAGGAGGTATAATTTGCAAAAGATCATTCAGAAATGTTCTCGTTGCTACGGTAACCAAAGACATAGCATGCTGCTCTGCCAAGAATGTTACTTGCAGATATCTGAGCTTTTTTTTAAAAAAAAAATATCTCCCTCAAGAAAATTTTTATTACATAACACTTTCCATTGGTATTCACAGTTTTGATTAAGTTAAAGGACATGGGTTGATGAAGGATGATTTGGGATGATTTTGTCGCTAACATAAATAAATCAGCCAAATTTTGCAGGATAACCCTTGGTCCCTCGAGAGAGTGAGGGAGGGAGGGATGGGTGTGAAAGAGCTAGTGAGGGAGAGAAATGGATATATGTATATTTAAACTGTTCATATTAACACATGCCTTGTCTCCTTTTTGTGTGCGCACCATGCAACTTTGTAAAAGATCCCCAACATGCGCTCCATAGTCAAAAACCTTTATTTGTTTGTGCAAGCATTCCCCACAAAGATGAGCGGGTGATATAATACAGATCAGATGAAAAAAAAGTAACATCAGCTTTGATTTCTGTAGTCTTTATCTTGGTTACTCAGTCTGCCCCAGATGAAAGCATACTCTTTGGATACAAGGTCAAGCTCAAGAAGAGATCTGTGTCACTTACAACATCAACTAATAGAGCAGCCTTCACATGTCTTTAAAACCACCTTTTCATGCTTTGTGAAAAGCATTAAAAGGCATAAACCAGCTGCCAGAACAGCATAGCTTCTATTGTGCTAACTGGTTAAGTGCCAGATCATACTTCTCAGCATAAAACCCTCCATCTCTATAAATACAGACACATTTTGTGCATTAAATAAACCATTTTGCTATATTAACCAACACAATCGTATCCATCCATACAGAGTTGTACATGTTTGTACATTATTTGAGAATTAAATTAATTCACAGATGCACAGTGGGTGGAAACTTCTATAAACTGTAAAACCAGAGATACATCTTACAAGATAGACAGGACATGTCAAAACAGAATGTGTAAGTAGACACGGTTATGCAATGCTGCTACCTAGTGGCAGGGAGGACTATACACATGGCACACAGTATGAACAATGGAGTTATTACTATAGAAATACATTTAATTAATAGACCACTATCTTAATACATACTGATACAAATGGAGAAGAGGACCCTGCGCCTACAAACTTGCAATCTATTTACCTCAAATGAGTGTTTCAGATCTTCTTCATTTTTGGTATATGCGATGTTCACAATAATGCAGCCTGATTGAAAGCAAGAGGTTAACGGAACCCTGGATGATAAAGACGGTCATATTTTTGAAGGGTTACGTTATGATCTATGATCTTCTAGATTTAAACATTCAAAGGCTGGAATGGATGACTTGAATATTTCACCGGGGATAGTCTTATTGATTATTGTAACTGACATGTGTATCCGGATTAATAAGCATAATCAAAAGTTACTTTAAATGTATTAAACAAGCCAGGAATGCAATAAAGGAGATTGACTAAGAAGATGGAGCCTGAAAACATAGTTGTCTGACCACAGAAAAGCGAAGCAGGCAAAAGGGACCACCAGTGCTGATAAATGAAATGATGGCTTTCACATGTTTCTTTAGTGACCTCCCAGATTATAATTTGGACATCATGGTGGATACTGTAATCATGGATAATGTAGGTGAAGATTTATTCCAAAGCAGGAGTAGAGAAAAGCTCTTCTGCTGTCTATTTCCCAAGTACAGACCTCTTAGCCTGACAGGAGACTGCTCTCCCCGATAATACATGATAATTCTCGAGCTTACTCCCTGAGGATACTGGTCGCAGCGCTGCCTTATTCACGACTGAACGTACTGGGAGTCCTGTGTGTCACGTTGATAGATGGCAAAAATGAATTTAAAGATAGATGAACTTAAATCAGACACCTGAATTACAATTAAACCATTCAGTAATAAAAGGATTAATTACATAGCTGTATCTAGTTGAACGCCAAATGGAATTGAATTTTAAGGAGGATATTGTCTATTGCAGTGAACAAAAATGGTGATGAATTTGTAACAAAATGAGTGTGACTCAAAATGTATAGTGAATAAGAGAAGTCAGCTAAATGTCTTGTGATAAAATAGTGAAAATGTACCCACTGAAGATAACACTTAGAGATGACTTTAGAGCTGACAAATCAAGACCATAATGGACTGTTCTAAATTGTGGACAACGTCATCTAGTTGGCAAATTATTGTTGGGTTTAAAGTTCTAAGTTCTAAGCTAAGGAGCAGGTCCAAGGCTGACCTTAATACATGGTGAAAGTTCTTATATAAAGTGAAGAAGTTGCACTTTTCTTCCAAAATCTGCAGTGGTGTTCATATCACTGGATAATTCACAACAAGGAATTACTAAAGAAGCAGTCGACGTAAAATTTACTCCATAACTCCTATGGGACAATGGAGTTCTAATAAACGTCCATGTTCACTTATCAACAGTAAGACTGCTATCATCAATCTTTTGTACTTAAGTATCAACAGGTAGCGTTAGTTTACCTTTTTGGCTGAAGAAATAATGCCTGGAACACGATTCTCAGTGTTCAGATCTTCACTGGTTGTGTATCCGTTTGAGCCATTCAAGCCATCAAGCTGAAAAAAATAAAGGGAATTACATTTGTAAACATTGAATCTATTGATTTAATGGAAATAAAATGCAATTGATATACAAGTCTGTGACACAAGAAATCAAGTAGAAGGTACTTGGCAGCTAAAAAATAATCAATGTCAATTGTCCTTTTGGCATAGACCATTATAAAACGAACATAAACAAAGTAATGGTGCCTTAAAATGTATGTTGGTAGGGTAGTTCATGTGAAGTCGCAAATTAGCATCTTCAGTTTGTGTTAGAGCTGACAATAAGAGATACGCGTCCTATGTGACACCAGCCCCCTGCTGCCTGCACCAAGGGCTGCTTTTAGGAAAGTATAATTAGATTGAAGGTTTGGTTTATTTAGGAGACGGCCATACTAGAGTAAGAGCTTAAAGATGTCACCATACCTGGGGAGAGTGCTGGATTGGGGACAACTAAGCAGCCCTTGGACTGACTGGCCAAATTATGTATGTATGTCCAGCCGCATTTATGCTCAAACAGAGTTTGGCTGCACATATCTAAGTATTCAGCCCTATCAGCCACCGTCCTAATGGGCATTTGCCAGAAGGCCAGTACGGGCCTTCCTGGGAACTTTCTAGGTTGGACCAGGAGTCCCTTTGGTGAAGCCCTGCTTCCTCCAGGATTCAGGGTCTTCAATCTCTGAGCATGAGAGCACCATGTATTTATGCACATTTCCAGCCTACTCCCTCCTACTTCCTACATACTAAAAAAACAACTAACTGGAGCTGCCCCTGTCCCTACGTCCCCCATACAACTAATCCTGGAACAGAATGGAGCCACAGCCCCTGCCCCAGAAGACGGGAGGCTCATAGGAAACCAATGTAGTTCTCAGGTGAGGACATCACTCTTCCCATGGGTAATAAGCCCAACATTGGTGTACAATTGGTGGGACCACATGACTCTGAACAAGGGCCCAAATTAAATTGAACCACTGGAATATTTCTAAATCATCCCAAACTTGCCCCTGATCTCCTCCTGTTCTGTACAACTGCGAGGAAGTACGTTCAGATCTCCTTTTGCCTTCCCAGACAATTATCCACCAACAATATGCACATTTTTCATTACATTTCCACTTTCCTCCAGTTTTTTTTTTTTAGAGAATTGGATTTTTTTTATATTAAAGGCACTAAAGAAATGCTATGATTTTAACAATTTAAATGAAATGCCTATTTGGTGTAGCCCATACTATTGTTGCTGCTAACAAGTTCAGTACGTGGATACGGAGCTCCTGATAATGCAATATTTTTTTACATCGTTAATAAAGTGCTGGCATATCCACACGTCTTTCTCTTTCTGTACAAACCTCATTCATTTAATAGGTTATACAGAACAGATTCACAAGGAAACGTGTAATTAAATTGACACCTCTGGGTTGAGTGGGATAGGTTTCCATTTTTCACTTCCTTCCGAGGACCAATGACGTTTTAAAGGGACAGTTTAATGTCAATGGCAGCCCCACTAAGTAAGAACTCATGTTAAAGTACTCTGTGATCCCTGCAACAGTCCGATGACCAAGCAGCCCGACAGTCCATGGAAGGCGATCCCATTGACATCAATGCAAGGGCTTTTCTCAACAGACCACCCAACATCAGCAGAGCCAGTGTTGGAGCGGACCGGAGGTAAGTATATCACATGCATGGAAATGGATTCAGCCAAAACACATCTTTTAAACAGAAAATATCTGGGGTGATAGGAAAAGGGGTACATTTGGAAGGAGGGACACCATGGAAACGTAATGGGACCTCACAGCTACCATAAGCATTTGACGGCTGGAGTATCTGTTTCATGAACATATCCAATATACATGCATATTAGGGATATTTGGACCATGTACACCATCATAAACATTTGTTCCTAACCCATTAAACTATGCCATACTCGGTAAAAATGTCATGAACCGATGCTGACACGATGATCGCAATATGTGGAACTATTTCACTCAGTTTCTGTTCTCTGCGGGGCTTCCTTTAATAACAAGGTAGAAACAAAGAATTTGTACTTGAGATAAGTATGTCAGCTTCCAAATTGTCTCTTCTCCAGAATTTCCCATTGTTTCCATGGTAACGTTATCCCTCTTCCACAACTGTCACAGAGAGCTAAATGCACTGATTGTGGCATTAAAAAAATATATATATATTCATTCAGTTAAGAATTTTAAAATAAATATATAATTGATTTTACCTCTTTATAAAATAAAAAAATAAATAAATGGGTTCTTCAGTTCAAAGAGGTGGTAATGATGTTCTCCTTACAGGAGCTCTCGTCGTTCAATCATAGCGGTAGAAGGTACGGAATCAAAAATTAGATAAAACGACAAATTATAATTGGCCGTAGATAAAAGAATAGTAGGAGAGACCTGCTTAGAGGGAATTTTGGTGTGGATTAATAAAAAGAAGGTATTCCCACACCGGTGGGTATTCTAATTACACGGGAGAAGAACGAAGCAGAGTAAGTTTGTAAAGAATGTAAGTGTCTGTATTAGTGGGTTAATGTTCTGGTTAATTTTCTATACATGTCTATTGTGCTACAGAATACTTCTATAAATTATTATGTAATGTAATAGACATTGTATATCCCCAGGGAGATTTACATTACAACAAACTGGAAATCTATGCCAGCCTTTCAAGGTAGAGACTTTGATGAAGTCCCACAACAGGTGCAGGAGATGGACCAGTTGGAGGCTTCCTCACGTCAGAATCAGAGAAAATGTTGATGGCTCCTGTGCTCCCTGTGCAAAGAGAGCCCCCCGAAAAAGACAAAAGTGAGGCATTACCTGTCTGGATCTTTTAGGTTGGTCAGTTTGGGCCAGCAGATCATAGGCCAGAGAGGGGTCCAATGGGAACAGGTCTCCACAAATAGACTAGAGGTCCGGCGCGTGGACCGAAACGTTGATGGTTCTGGGAATAAATTATTAATCTTTAATCTATTGTTGAAGACCTGTAAATGCGTGATTTCCTTGGATATATATCTATTGACAACCCTGGCAGTTGGACGTATCTACATCGAGTGCAGAGATTTTGGATATGTATATAGATACACCGATCAGCCATAACATTCTGAGCACTAATAGGTGAAGTGAATAGCATGGATAATCATGTTATGATGGCCCCTGTCAGTGGGTGGGATATATTAGGCAGTAAGTGAACATTTCGTCCTCAAAGGTGATGTGTTAGAAGCAGGAAAAATGTGTAAGGATCTGAGCGACTATAGCCAAAATGTGATGGCGAGATGACTGGGTCAGAGTGTATCCAAAGCTGCAACTTTTGTGGGGTGTTCCCGGTCATGCACATGTAGGGGGTGCAGGCTGACCAGTGTGGTCAAATCCAACAAACGAGCTACTGAAGCTCAAATTGCTGATAGAAATGTGTCAGAACAGACATAGCATCTCTGTTTGTTGCAGATGGGGCTGCGTATCCGCAAACCAGTCAGGGTAATGATGCTGACCCCTGTCCTCAGCTGAAAACGCCTACAATGGGCAAGTGAGCATCAGAACTGGACCACGGAGCGATGGAAGAAGGTGGCCGGTCTGATGAATCACGTTTTGTTTTACATCACGTGGATAGCCGGGTGCGTCGCTTACCTGAAGAATGCGGCACCGGGACGCATCCATGGAGCCCCCACCTCGCAACTTACAGGACTTAAAGGATCTGCTGCTAACATCTTGGTGCAGATACCACAGCACAGCTTCAGAGGTCTAGTGGAGCCCGTGCCTCGACGGGTCAGGGCTGTTTTGGCAACAAAAGGGGGACCTATACAATATTAGGCAGGTGGTCATAATGTTATGGCTGATCGGTGTCTGTATATGTATGTATGTATGTATGTGTATGTATATATATATATATATACATACACATACATACATACATACATATATACATACATACATATATACATATATATACATACATATATATTGTAGGGAACGGCTCACACATGGGGCGGCAATGACAGTATTCACACCGGCAGCAGGTTTCAAAAGTCTTTATTTAAATGATGTAGGCACAGAGCACCTTGCAAACAAAACAAACTCTAAGCCTGTCCGGCTCTAACTAAACATCAGGATACCTCACTATCCCACTACAGGCCTAAGGTCTGGCACCAAGCAAAATAACAAGTTGTCCATAGGGAAAGCTTCATACCTGGTGGGCTGCAGCGCTGGCTGTAGCTGCTCCTTGACTCAGTCTCTCCTACACCCTGCAAACCTAACAGCCCTCTCTTTTAAGGCTTCCTCCCCAGTAATAAGCATAGGAAGCCTCACCTGAGGACTCCTGGGAGTAAGGAAAACCCGTAGTGGACTAGGGGTGTGGACTGGAGCTCTCCCACTTATCCAAGTAATCCAGCCCATGTAACTTTAAACAAAAGAGCCCTAGCAGACTACGCCCTGCTAAAGCAGCATGTATCCTCTTGGATGTCTGCTACCGTGCCTGGCTGAGAAAACCAGGTGAGATATACACCCCATCCACCACTTTCCCATACGCTTTACCACAATATATACATACATATATATATACATACATACATACATATACATACATATATATATACATACATACATACATATACATACATATATATATACATACATATACATACATATATACACATACATACATATGTACTAAACTATGTATTATGCAGTCAGCGATAGCTTTTTCTAAAACAATCTCACTGTAGCATGTGAGGGAATTGAATTTTTCTGTGAATAATGCCTTGTATGGGACACAACAGATGTTAACGCCATGTAAACCTTTATAAAACAGATGTAGTTGCAGATGTCCGCAACAGGTATAGCGATCCATGCAATTCCCTGGAAATAATGGGGGAAAAAAGAAGCTAAATGTTTATTGTACTTTGTTATTTCAATACGTTAAGGTACATTTTAATTTCCGTACTATTCTGGTTTACTAATTTATGTTACTCCGAATAACATGGAGATTTCCCAGAAGGGTACATTTTATAGTTCATTTTATTTCCGTTCTTATAGTCTTCAAATGTTATTGTAGCAACAATGAGGAGAATATTACAATAAGAGAAACAAGAAATAATTCATTCAAATTACTGTTTTGTTTGTATTATTCATTACGTTTGTTTCTAGGAGAGGCCCAGTACATAAACCATAATGACTATTCGTACATTGAATACAATATTAAAATTATACACAATATGGAATAGCTTAAAAAAACTGTAATAATACCAACTGATGTCCAAACTACAGCTAATAAAAAATAGAAAGTGGATTCCCGTCCTTAGTTTGCCTTGGGAAGACTCAAATTAAGCTTTTTAAAAATGTTTAAAGGGGAACTCCCACCATTTTTCTTATCACTAATATGAGATTTAAAGCAGATATATATTATTATATTCTGCTGGTTTCTTTTTTTTTTAAGCAGTTTAAAATATTTTTGTAAAATATGATGTTTTCATACTGCATAAAATAGCTTAGTCTTTTTTATTTATTTTTTGTAATTACATTTTTTTCTTATTAAAAGAAGAAACATACAATACTTTACAATATCATTGACCTTGGTTTAGAAGACATATTTGCCAACAAGAAGTAAGCATGTTAGCATCTAGGTTTGGCTTTTGGGAGAAACATTAAAATCCCTAGGAGGGACCTTACCTTCTAGTAGGTCATTATAAAGGTCAACAAGATATATTCCACTAATAATTGGCTTAGAGGCTTTCCAAAATTACCTTACATCATCTAGATGCTCTATGTTGTCATCAATGTAATTGATCTATTCTCTTTTCAGAAAGGAACGGAAAGCATTCGAATGGTAAAAAGTAGTCGGGAATCTCCAGTTCCATGATATCTGATGCAATTTTGTCAACACAAGACCCAACCAGATAGGAGCATAGTCTGAAATAACTATAGACCCTATTTGTACATCCAAAGTCATATACGGAAGTGTATTAGGGATCATGAAATAGTCCAGTCGGGAAAAGACGTGAGGATGTGAGTAAAATCGGGTGAGAATGTCTCCAAACAATGCTCTAACATTTTGTAATTGGGGTATCCAAATGCCTATCCATTAATAATCTCCACCTAGGATAATGTTAGATGCAGACATTTCTGATAGGGTAGGAAATGGAAAAAAAAAGTTTGGCTAGGAAGGTATATTGACTCGAATTCCTGACATAAACATTAACCAGAGTAAATAACCCATTTTCCATTTAAGTTTTTAAAATGGTATAATTCCTCAGAGGTCCTGGACTGCCGCCTCCACCGAGTAAGACAAATTTGTAGTTAAAATAATAGAGGTGCCGCTAGACTTTACCGTGTACATAGCTGAATAGCAATTACTAATCTATGTGGCCTTTAATGTATTTTGTTTTGTTGGCTCGCACCAATGTGTCTCCTGTAGATAAATGATATCAGGGCACAGCTTCTTAAGATGGGTTTAGGCCATCTACTTTCAAAGATAAAAAGCAAATTGAATTTAAAGTATGTACCTTTCATTGGCATGGCTCGGAAATGTTGTGCTAAGGGACATCAGCCTATAAGGAGCCGTGGAGGAGAAAGTTTAGATAGATAAATCCTAATTTGAACCAGCACCCAACATAACAATTTAAATAACATTTTCAATTCTGAATATCATGTAAGGAACTAATTGTGAATGCCGAAATGGCAGTTAGGATCTGCATGGTTTGGAAGAAGTAGAAGGAGAAGAATGAACAAGAAAAAAGAGAAGAAGGAAGAACCTCCTGGGGCTGTCGGTAAGGAGAGGAAGCTTCCACATTCTTATGCTAAAAACTTCTTCTTGAACTCTTAACCTTGCAAGATATAACTTTTTAGATAAAAGTTGAAATCCTTCTCGTTTGTTGCACCCAATTACTGTGAACTATTGCACTATTCCTTGTGCCAAAATAGAATGGCCGTCTAGTGAGAAACCCTTGATTCAAAGGGAGCAACTCATAGATCAGCACCGACAGCTTAATGATCAATAGTAATGTTAGAATGATGTTACCGTCACCCGTAATGTGGGAACCCAGCTCGTCCGCCAAGCCTGACTTTGGACAGGAAAGTCTCGAGGGGTTCTTGCCACCTCCAGCACCTCTCCACTCCATCCTGGCTTTATTCAAGTGAGTTATCAAAAAAATATTAGCATGATGATCCCCTGGTCTCCAGTACTGCTGAAGACAAATATTTTAAAATAAAAGGATTGTTTATTCAGTAAAAGGCAACGATCTTGTTAGCCAGCCTCCCAGAAGTGACCAGAATCGCCCAGTCAGACACTCGGACTAATTAACATCTATGGAGGAATCGACTTCATTAGCATTGCCAAAAAAAAATCAGCTCAGTGTGGATTTTGAGCAAGAAAAGTCACCCCAAAAATCACATGACTGATAACAATGGCGGCCTCCAAGTCTACAATACAATCACAAAGAAGGGGTCTTGGAAGCTTATGTGACATACATATAAAATACATTATTTACTATATACAGTACAATGGTCCACTAAAGGATAGCACACACCTTTCTGGCTTTGCAATCTAAAAGCACATTGATTTTACTCACACGGACAGAATGTTTTAGTTTTATATAGAATATAAAGTTTTATACATTTAGATATTTTTGTAACCAGAGATTTAGTTGAGGAATCTGGGGATGTTAAAATTTAGATTTTTTCTTAACCTTTTTGCTAATGAGATGTTCTGTTAGATTTGCTCATCTGTTGCTACTAGACATCTCATTAAATATTATTAAGAGATTTGGTTTTAATTTTGAACTTTTGGACATTGGAACTGCCAACCGTCTTGAATGTATGCCATTTTAAAGCCTTCGCAATGATCTTTCTCCACTGACTCCTCACATTAGCGGCATACCTATCAGAAAGATGGCTTGGTCATCTAGAATATGATCTAGCTCATTATATACATAAGGAATTGTAGAATTCTTAAAATGTTGGCATTCCAGTTTGTTGGGATCTACTGGTAGCCAAATGAAGCATGGGAAGAAGTCAAACTCAACTATGTACAAAGAATATGAATTTCATGGTATCAAACTGTAACAGATAAGGGACCACCCATTTTCTTTCATAAAATGGGGGATCAGCATCTGTTACATCCATGATTTGCCATGCTAGGTCATCAGTCTGTCTTCCTAAATCATGTCTGTAGCAGCCAAGATCACTTGGTAATGCTGTGAGGGTAGAAGAATCCAACACCCCCAAAATTACAGGTGTCCAAATCAGGACACGTAGGTAATGTTTAGCTAAGGCAAGAGGTGAGGAGGGACAGGGCTGAAGACGTGGCCGTCCATCTTACATGAATAGCAGCCTCACATATCTAACATTGCGAGGTGGCCACATAGGAGCTTTAATGGAGATCTCCACTGCAACAGCACAGACCTTTATTGATCGTACAGCTCCCTGGGCCATTCAGAGAAGATCCCTAACCGGACAACAATCCCCACTGGATTTAATTACATTACATTTGTTTACATAGCATCAGCAGATTCCGTAGTCCCGATACAATAAGAGGTAGTGAAAATGAATTACAATTAAAAATTATGTAACGCACATACTGGTCCAGAAGGAATAGAGACCCCTGCTCGAGAGCTTACAATCTAGTCGGTAGTTGAGGGATAAAGTGAAACAGTAGGAGAGGACTTCTTGGATGAGGATAAGTCGATTGAAACTAGGATAATGTGTGGAGGTCTGTTGGTCTTGCAGGTGGATTGATTAGAATGCTGACTACCGCCACCACCATGCCCACCATCACTATTAAAAAAAAAATAAAGGAAAGAAAAAGCACTGTTACCTCACCTGGTGTATAGCGCTGTAGTAAAGTGAGAGTATGGGAGATAGGCGGATTGCAAGATGAAAGTTGTGTCTTAAGGAAATGAGCCGGGATGAAACGTTAGGACAGCTCACCAATTCTAGTACGAACCAACAGCTGCATACACACCACGGTGCAGCACTTACTTTGACGTGATTAATTCTTTCATTTTTTTAATATTGCGGAAATTCAGTCCTGCAACAAGAAGCTGGATGTGCCCGGTGATCTGCTGCGTTACCCTGGCCTCCTGGAGCACTTCCCCATCAGGGTGGAGCCTCGACGCACACCACAGGGACAACCTCTCCCCCCGATTGGAGGAAACGGTGAGAGGGTGTCCCCCATGTTGCCTGCTGAGGCCCCAGGCGCTGAGGTGCAGATGTGCACCAGGAGGCCAGAATAATGGAGACAGATCTTTGAAGAAAAAGAAGTGTTTCTGAACATTATTCTGGCTTCCCAGAGCACTTCTGCATCAAGTTGGAGCCTCTGAAAGCGCCTAGGGACAACCAATCAGGGTAACACAACAGAAAAAAAGCCCTCTGGACTGAAAGGACAGGAAATTAAATATCTATATCCTTCCTACTCAGGGGTTGTCAATTCTGTTATTTATTTATTATTTTTAATATTGGGTCATTTCAGTCCTGCACCAAGGGGCTGCATGTGTCTATCTACCAGCGCCTACTACTGCTGCTGCTGGTGCACCTCTGTCTCCTTCCTTACTCTGTGGGTTCAATTCGTGGTCTTTTTTTCTGATATTTTCAGTCTTGTAAGTCACTGTAAGAGAAAGTAGCAGGAAAGTAGTGTCAGAGGATTATATGAATGTTTCAGTGAGGACAAGGAGGCTGAGGTGCTTAGAAATGAAAAGGTCCTGAACATCATTGAGTTACTTGAACGTAGAGTGTGGATTCCAGAGGGCACAAGAGAAGAGGGCGTAGGGGGTTACAGTAGACTGGTTTGAGAATCTGTTTGTTTGTGTATTGCGGTTGTTTGTATTTTTATGGAAAGTGCGGTGGCAGGAACAGGTTTGACTAGAGGGGCTAGGGATAGAAGTTCCATTTTATTTAATTTTAAAGTTATATTTTCCAGTTCTTACATCACATTTACCATCTCGAAGGGCATAGCCAGTGCACACAAGGCACATTTCCCATTATTTCCCAAGATCCACCAATGAAGACTACAACTGAATCCTGCTGTCAGCCCTAGTAACAAATTATAATCTTGGGGATAACCTAAATGGGACATTTCATTTTTAAATGAATTACAGATTATACAACTTTACATAGTAGTCATTTATGCTGTAAATATATTTTTATATTGTCTCAGGTTGCGTAGAAGGTAATTGAAGATGAGATCGGTCCTTTCGTAAAAGAAAATCCTCCCAAGGGATACCTTTATCTCCATAATTCTAATAAAAAGTGATTTGATTCATTTTCTTTATCATGAATCTCTTCCTTTATCTGCCCCTTCACTATACTGTATTGGCTACCGGGAAATAAAGATTGAACTGATATAAACAACACTAATTAAAACCCTATCAGCGTAAGCGTGGCGCATGAATACAGACTAATACGGATTACTTATCAGCAAGACAACATGATGAAGCCTCCTATTTAAATATGAGAGGTATAAAATTGATACAGTGCTTAGCAAAGTGTGAGGGTAGCGTATGTCCACGTGATAAACGTATAGTACATGTGACATACTTACCCCCGGTCAGGTTGAACGCTGGCTCTGCAAATGATCTGGGCATAGTCTATTGAGGCTATGAGTGCATTCGCAGAAAGTCTTCTCATTGCTTTCCTGCCGCTAATTCAAGCAGCCAATCAGTGGAGAGAATTCCCAGAATGCGTCTGAGGCCGCTAGCGCCAGCTCCAGAGCTGCATCTTCTTCCTCAGGACTTTTTGTTTTGCGTTTTACTCAAAAAGTAGTTTAATATTATTTTGTTCTCTAGTTGGCTCCCTTAAAAAGGAAGGGCCTGAGTAGAGAGAAGGTAAACTCCAGTATCCCCAACCAGGAGGTCAAATTCTATTCAAAGAGCCTCTGGGCTAAATTCGTTGCAGCTCGTCCCTGATACTAATTTTCTACACCACTGTTAATATAAAAAAGCCCTCTATGTGTCAATAATGAGACAGTAAGAGGACTCAAGATGGTTCCTAGAGAGGAACTAGAGGGCTGGAACATTTTGACCCAAAATGGCTGAAAACATACAGAATCAGAGATTCATATTTTTCATTAAAAAAAAAAATAAACAAACATAAAATGCAAATGTTCTAAATCCTTGATCTGCAACACATCAAAATGATGAACAAACCCAATGTTTTCCCAATACATTTCCTGTAAGGATTCTTGTGTACAATGGAATATCCCATCATTCTGTCGGCCACGTACGATCTGTAATCCTCAAAACACTTCATCAAGATGTTATTTGATGTAATCTGATTTCACAAGGATATGGCATTAAACAAAGCATCATGACAAAGACTAAAACCTTCTCAAGAGAATATTAACAGATGAATGAGACACTAATCGCTACACAGAGGTTGGAAAAACATCAGAGAACCTACACAGTGACATTAATCGTGTTTCATCTATTAATCATCAAAGTTCTCACTATAACGTCCGGTTTTATCCAATTAACAAAATATGTTTCATTTCTATAATTCATTTTTCACCCATTAAAAAAACATCACACAAGGTGATGATTAATGTAACACAATACAAACACTAACATTAAATCTCACCTCTTCTCTAAACATTCCATCTTCAATCTGTTTACTAAGATACACCCTGGCTACTGAATATCAGGATGTGCGTCAGCTTTTCCATTTTTTTTTTCTCTTCTTACAATTGGTAATGAAGCTTGTCCTAGTTTGTCATCGGTGTGACCGTACTTGCGAACAGACACATCATCTGCCAATATTAAGAAGAGAAGTATGGGGGGCAATAGTAGATTTGGACACTAAAAGTAAGTCAAACTTAACTTGTACTATGTAAAGCAGCGGAGGAATTAAACAAATTCCATCCTTTGTGGACAGGAGGAATCATGGGCCATATCCACTGACCCAGGGAGATGTAAGAACATTGACGGTCTGCATAGAACTCTATTGCAGCTCCCACTTGGCCATCTTATGAAGCCGAGTGCCGTGTGGTGGCACTTTGGGTAGGGTAACTGGGTAGCCCTGCCTCTGGCCCTACTCACCTCTGTTTCAACCCCTATCGCACCACATCACCAAACAGAGGTATCCTGCTCTGGGGGTATGATGAACAAGACCCCTTACACACGTGTGTACATATTTAGCCTCATCAGTTATGAAGAGCAAAACTTCTCATCATGTTGTAAGCTATCACCTATAATGGTAGGTTAGTGTCCTCCTGTCCTCTTCACTACTTACCTAAACCTTTCCAGAATACTCTTCTGACTTGATATGCTCTGACCACGGTAAGTAATATTACTGTTATAAAGTCCCAAAATGCAGCTGAGTAAAGTTTGCATACCCAACTCGCATATTCACAAATACTATCTCAACACAAGATCGCTACTCAGCTTGACCTCAGGAAGAGGCAAAGTTGACCCAAAACGTATTTAAACTCAACAGACACACGGGCATGAAGACCAAATTGTTCTCCAGTCAGACTGTTGACATGAACGACAGACATGTATGAGAGGCTTGAATTCAAGACCTACTTGATGCCGAGGATTTAGCTCCATTAGGTGCGAAATGTATTAGGTGCTGTTGTCGTCCTTGTCCCCGTGGTGTCCTGTGTTCTTTCTGTTTATAGATCAATAAAGACACCATCAGTGTATGGATGTCTCCAATGTTCCGGATATATAGCCTTTAGAATTCCTTTCCTTGGAGGGCCCTTTCAGTAAGCAGTTGAAGACTCATGATGTCCACCACAGATTCAGTTTACAGAGAAGGTTCACCATTATTAAATTAGTTATTATGTTTGTATAAACTTTTTGCCTTTTGTTATTGCTTTGATCTCAAAGCAATCTAGACAGCGCTCAATGGGAGGCTCACTGTGTCCCACTTGACAACACTTAACACAACCCGACATCAACTTTTTAAGTGGTTTCAAGGTCTGAATTTGAGATACTACCGTGACGATGTTATCTTTAGTAAATAGACCCATCTGTCCTCCCATAAACATTTCTTTTAGCAGTAATGATCGCCCATACAAGACAGCCAGGTTAAGGTGACCTACTACATCTTCACTTCGCGTTAGAATTACGGCTGCCTAAATATAGCCTAGAATGATCTGTCAATAAACATATTAAGGGTGCCATTTCTTAAAACAAATAGCCAGGTAATTTGAATATGTCTCACGATGCCAGGACGGCATGCAATTAGGATTGTAATAACTATGCCCATGCAAAATTAATCACGAACGCATTTCAATATCCCCCCGCTTCAACATTTTGTTATGAGGATAGATCAAGTCTAAAAGGGTGTCGTCGAAAACTTAATGAAATGGAATAGGATTTCCGCAAACGCATGCTGTGTTTACATAGATAATGCAGGAAGCAGACTTTTCTTTTCGTTAAATTATTGTTTAGTCGTAGAAGTTAGTATGGTAAGGAAACCATTTAGCTTATCAATCAACCACCAAATATGTTTGGGGAAAAAAGGATGGGTAAAATGCTCATTACAAAAACTATTTGTATTATTTTATTTTTACATAATTTTCAAGAGCCTAAAATGTAACAAGTATAGGGTATGACAGAGATTATACTATGACGCAGAGCCTGATGGTAACTTTAAAAGACCTTTTTTTCCCCTGATGTAAATGTTGAAATTATGGATGTGGTCTATTATTGGGGTTTAGATATTTTCAATGTCCGCAGACCGCTGTGCCCCTGTCTCCTTTCATGTGGCTTCTCTTGTATTTTCCTTTTCTGTGTTCTTCTTTCTTCTATCTTCTGTCTTCCTCGTGTCCCCCTGTATTCAGTCTTGACTCCCGGCAGACTTGCACAAAGGGCGGAGCTTCTGGGTACACCCATTCACACCATTGGACGAAGGGGGGGGAGAGGCTGTCCCTGTGACTCCGCTCTTTTGAGGAAGTACCCTAAGAAGCCCCAATAATTCAAACAGATTCTCAGAGAAAGAGATGCGTTTCTGCCCCTCTTTTTCTCTGCAAATCTGTCTGCAATATTCTGGCTTCTTAGAGTCACCCCCATTCTCTTAATCGTGGGAGCGGGTGTTCCTGGAAGCTCCGCCCTTTTGCTGAAGTCTGCCGGAACACACAGGAACAAGCGAAAGACAGCGGATAAGGTAGGGAGACATTAAGAGAGAGAGAGCAATACGGGACAATACGGTATATTAACTTTCCATAGGGAGAACCTGTCCATCGTTTCATGCCACTGATTGGTTGCTTGAAGCCGTCAATTATTGGTAGGAAAGAAATCAATGGGAGGGCTTTCTGTGCATGCGCACGGGGGTCAAGGCAGATGCTGCCAGTAAGCCGAGATTTTAGAATTCTTACAGAACCATTTTGAAAAATAAAATTAACATCTGCAGATAATAGTTGCAGACATTGAAGACATTACATTTGTCCATTTAATTGTGGTTTTACTTTGAAAAGACTAATTTAGGGGACATAAAGTCTATTGGAGCTCGTGGCTATATATTTCCATCTGGGATTGCTGTAACAACCTGCTCAAGTGTAGTAGAAGTTAATTATCATTAACGGACAATAAAATAAATGGCTGCTACTTGTCACTAACAGCATTTTGTACTAAATGAGGAAAAGCTTCACAAATGTTTTAATTCCACTCTTGGTTATTTGACCTTGATCTCATGTCCAGGTGACGACAATGCCGGATGGCCTCTAAAAAGTACGAGTTTAAGTGCTTCTCAAAACAACTTTTATTAGCATATAACTCCCACATCCCACCAAGCATTGGGTGGGGGGGAGGTTGGTTACTGGTGGGCTCCATACCTACCCCAAAGAAACAAAAAATATCGTTTGCTTAAGCTCTTCAAAGACTACTGAAACATATTCGGAGGACCTGTGATTCTGAGCATTTAGGGTAATGGACAGTATGGACGGTTACAGAAGGGTGGCTTAGTCCGTGAAAACAATTGTATAGAAAGCATTTTTTGAAGGTTTTAATGCTTTTTTCATTTTTTTTCTGTAATTTTGCATGAAATCTGAGTATATATATGTATATATATATATATATATATATATATATATATATAGTGAATTATTTCTGATATATATATTAATAAAATACAAATTTTCAATACAAGTCAGGAATATTTATTCTGTAATTAACAAAAAAAAACATATTAAACATGTGGTTATTGCCAAATCTACTGACACTAATCTCACAATATCCGTTTTAAAATAAAAAAATTAAAAAAAAACAACAGGGTCAAAAATTGCTGTTCATTACCTGCCTTCAAAAGATGACAATAACCAAAGCTAGAACGTTGCCTCATCGGTCTCGTTGGTGGAATGAATGTCTCTGGACGTTAAGTGTGATAAGTAAAAATAGGGTCAAAATGATGTCTCGCTGATGAAAATCACATTCACTGTTGGGGCTGATGAAGGGCCAACGGGGTCAAAACCTCGCCTTGTTGGTGGCAACAGCAACTGTATCAGTGTCTAGCAGTGATCATGCCTGGTCTTTGCCTTTGTCGACTACAACATATAAACATTATGTGCAGTAACCGGAAGGTGTTACGTGCGACGCTCGGGGGCCTGGATTCGTGTGAATTATAATATCTGAAAATGTCATGAAAAATACAGGATAAACAATGATGCCAAAGGTCACGATCCATGCCGATAATAATTGGAGGGGATTATCTGCCAACCTTTAACTCTGCTTTTGAGATTTTTGACAACTTGCGTTAGAACCCGTAAGACCTCGATTGACACCTGGTCACTGTTCTGATTCCAAACTCTACACCTTTATTTGCACTTTTAAAAGGTTTCCCACCCCAGCCTATCAGCGTTATAATTATACCGTATTTCTAGTGATTTTGTGAAAGCCGCGTGTACGTCAAGGTAAAAAAACGCCATTGTCTATTTAGAATAATCAGTGTGTTCTCTTAATTATAGTTTACACGTACATAACTCTAATGTCCTGTTGCTTGTTACCCCGGTCGCTATGGAAACACGGATTCTGGCAAGTCGGTGTCAAGAGAAGACTCTACGAGATTCAAAGATGATACCTCTGGCTAACAGCTGTGTCTGTTTTATGAATAGAAACCCATGAATTATTAATGTCCACGGATCTCAGAAAGAATGGTTTCTTATATCACGGAAATATTGTTGAATTAAGGATTTTTTTCTCCGTGTTCTAATGGCCACAACTGAATATTCCGATTAAGCTTCTTCGGCCTAATGTGTGTAAATTCAAACTATTTAGTATTATTAATGTATTTATGAATATAAATAAGCAAAACATTGTTTTCCATTTCCATTTATTAGACTGTTAATCTACGTAGTTACCATAAGGTATTTTTCTAGCAGTACGGTGTACGGCTCAGTCTTGCAGATGTCACCTAGCCAGCAGGGCCGGACTGGGCACCACAAAGTGGCCCTGGCATTTTATAGCCTGTGGCCCCCAATGACATAACTGCAGCTGACGGCCAGATACGAGAGGCTGTACGGTACGGTTCTATTCTCACGAAGCGTACGGCCAGGAATATCCAGCGGTGGACACACATTGCATGACCCAATCTGCTGCTGGGGTGGCATATTGAGTATGGAGTGATGTCATGTCTGTATGCCAGATGGCCAGTCCAGGCCTGCTAGCCAGTATTTTCCTGGAAGATTGGAACAGAATGGACACTCAGTGAGTGAGTCTCTGCTATTCGTAGCGAGTAAAAAGTGTCAAAGCAGCATTTACTTCGGATTAATAATAAATAACAATTAAGGTGGAAGAGCCATACCTGTTACAGATAGCTATGGCTAGACAAATGAAAAATTCAGTGAAAATGGCTCAAATTTCTGACCCAGTTCGGAGAGGGCACATTTACCCTTCAAAACAACAGCCCTCGATGGTGGTGAAGAAACCGACAGGTCAGAGGCCTGTGAATCCCGTCTCACACCGACGGAGAAGAACCTGAAAAGGTCAATGGTGTCTGATCAAGCCATGAGGAAACTTCTCCAGAACACACAGGATTCAATCCAGAAAGAATTATGCAACATTCTGATATCAAGAAAGAGATCAGAGAAATGAGTGACCGGACGGATCGCCTAGAACACAAGATGGAGGAATTTGTACTGCCACACAATGATGTCACTGCCCAGAACATGGAGCTGGTAAAGCAAAGTTCAGGTGCTACTAGCTGAAAATTATGGATCCAGACATAATGCTCACAATAGAGGGACACCAGTGCAGTTGCTTTATACTTTGAGTGCTTTGTGGCTTTATTGAAGGATATCCACACTCTTTCAAATACTTTGTGGTGCGCCAACAGATTGTTCTCCCATATAGGTTTAAAGAGCTGAACATCTTTGCGGATTTGTCTACAACTGCTAATGCAATGGACAATAACCCCTTCCACAAGCTCTTGGTCAATTTCAAAATGAGGACCTTTGACCTCATCCTTATAATGTGGAAGAAACGCCATAACAGCAACTCTTCACCTGGTTTCCTGCGAATTCTCACCATCACCCCAATTTGTATTCCATTTGTTAACTACTGTGGGAAAGAACAAGAAAGATTGTATCATTTTGAACATGATATATATATTAAAAATGTTGTCTGCCACCCCTGCGAAGGTACCAGGAGATCTGAATAGCCTTCATCTGCTTACTTTGGAAGACTAACGTGAGCCTTATAAGCGATGGCTCCTGAGGTTTTTCGTTTCTCATCTTAACTATGACTGTACTATGTGTGGTTTTACACCGACAATGGTTTTTGCTACACATTAGTTTAACGCAAAATGGAAAAGTGAAGATGTGGACACCAGATGAGGTCTGCAAAAGGCAAACTTATTTGTGGGAGAGGATTGAGGACCTTCTATAACGAGTTGTAGAACCGTTTGCTCTATAAAGAGACGGCTTGAAGGACTTGGGAGGAGGAATCCAGGGGACTAATTGTTTTTAAATTGTAAGATATTTTATGCACTTATTATATGTAATAAATTCTGTTTTCGTGGACGCTTCTCCGTTGCTCTCCTCGAGAATGAAGACCGGTGGTGTGTGACATCTCATACTTCATACAGAAACCTGAGAGATCTGATCAATAGCGCTGGATAAATCACTGCTCACCAAAGAGTGAGCGCAATACATCTTTTATGAATATATGTCTGTTTTTGATACGGACTATACTGCACTATGCACTTTATTCTGTTTTTTCCTTGTGAGGTTCTGATCCTTTATGAAGGAGAACTGATCTTGCTACATTTGAGATACACTTGAAGTGTCTGCTTTATATTTATAAGTGTTTTTATTGTTGGGCATTATTTATTGAGTATATTTTAGCGCACATTTTCACTTTTCCGTTTTCTATATTTTCTTCTAGTCATGGAGCACTAAGGAAGCCTGTGCTGCCGTTATAAAGTTATAAAGAGAGGTTAAAACATACTGGTAGAGCTCCAAATCAGCAACTTATTCATAGGATCTGCGCTGCGATCAAACAAGCTATTGCTAGGAGGTGGAAGGGAGTCCCTCCGACCTTCGGCGAAATACGGGCTAATATTTGGCATCTCATCTGTATGGAGAAGATCACCGCCAAGCTCTATGATAATATGTCCAAGTTTGAGTCTATTTGGCTGCCTTGGCTCTCTACGTTTCCGGGCCCTCGCCCGGTTCATGTAATACTTCAGTGGTAACCCGGCCTAGTCGGTTTTGCCTTTCTCCTCTCTCTCTGTTCTGTCTCTTTTGTCTCTTTATTCTTTTTCTCTTCCTCCTTCCCGCCCCTTTTTCCTTCCCCCCATCATGAGAAGTGTTTGACAGTAGGATGCTCGCCTCGCCTTACCATGTGTTGGCTTACTGCTTACACCCGGTACCCCCCGGGGTCTGGGAGTCGGTATCTGTATCCATTGATGCATTTATGTTGCTTTAATCTGCATTTGCCTGCGGTTTTGTAACATGGTACTTGTGCAGTGTTTATGCGTCTCTGATTCCTGCTCTGTACTGCTGTTAACACTTTGGTCTTGACATCTATTGCTTTTTTTTTTTTTTTTCATGTTAAAATGCAAATAAAATACTTTAAACAAAAAAAAAACATACTGGTAGAGAAGGGAAGAGGGCCATGCACTTGCAAGCTTACAGTCTATTTAATGGCTGACGTGGATTCTCGTTGCACAAGCAAGAAAGACATTTTAGGTTAAGGTTTTACAAGTTCTCATTCCAAGTCTAGTTCATCGGTATGGAACGATTACAATTTAAAAGGTTGTATATAGATCAACTAGCACTATGGACAATTCATTAACAATAGTAACAGCACACAGAAAAGCTGCCTGGGAAATGAGCTCAACCCTATAACCCCCAGAACTACAAAGAAAACTTTAAAAACTATAAAACATTGGCAGAGGGTAATATAGTGAGGGAAATGTAACATGCATGGGATAGACTGATTAAGGTTTGGAGTCTTTAGGAGAAATGGGCCGAATGGGTCTGATCTGCTGGCAAATTCTATGTAAATTTTCATAAAAAGCAGAAAGAAACAAAATCCTGCTTAGCTCCATTAAAAATATACTTTATTCATCCAAACTATATGTGTTTGCTTGCAATAAAAGATGTAGACCCTCCATATATGTGTCCACGATGCAGAACGTTGTCATATCACCAAGTCTTCCATCGCTTTTTCTTTATTGACGTACTATAGGTCTACCCTCATCTGACCCACTACATTGTGTGTGGACATGTGGCTATTATGTTTGGTGTTATCATGACGCGTTTCACCATTCGGCATACTTGGAAACTTGGCTACCTGAAGTCCTCCCTCTCCCAGGAAGGGACTTCTTGTAGGGCACACATGAACGAGGTTGACCACTCGAGGGACGTGGCTAGCAAGACTAGCTCTATGTAGCCATACAGGGTGCTGGTAATAGGCATGGCTCAACTCTGCTCCTGTGCCCAGGAGATGGAGCAGAGGGACCCGGAGACCCCAGAAAAGTGACACTTCACCTGGAGACTCTGGCTGAAACTCACAAAGTTCCCAGTAATGCCAATTGGTCCTTTTGTCAAGAGGGTCTCTATGACCCCTAGAACTCCTAAGCAGATGTAGGGCAATGGTGGGCACCAGGCAGTAGTATTGTCCATATATACTATAGAATAGTTTCACTGCTCACCTGGACTCACCTTAGAGGACACACATCATAGTCTTGCTGTCTGTAAACGTGAAATTTCATTATACACAATTTATTTAATGTACGGTACCTCTGAGGCTCGTTGTAAGCTCTCACGGCCAGTAGACGAAGAATTGCTTTTCTCGTATAACTCTGCTACATGATTCAGTTCAGCTAATTTCTCTTCTTCGTTTATGTGCGCACTCAGTAACGTAACTTCATAAAATTCCTGTATATCTGTGAATAGAAAGAAAGACATTATAATAAACAAAAGACAATTAACTTCATTTCCAAAAAAAAATGTATGTGTGCAAAACTGTAAAATCTAGAATTTGGGAAATGTGTCCTCGAGGTCTATTCCCACTCAAATTTAGAAAAGTACTAAAATTATATAAAATAAGACAATTTCCAGTATATTATAATATTTTAATAGAATATGCCGGGTAATAAGTGTCCTATGTTGTCTTTTGTTTGGGGTATCCTTATGACCATCACTGTATTAACCTCTACCACTTCTGCTGGGACTTCTCTACTTATCTACTTCCCTATCGTTGAAGAACTACTTAGCACCGTTCTTGGATTTCCGGTGGCTCTGTTACATAGGAAGGCAGAGTGAATTTATTCTGAAATACAGAGCCGAATATAAAATGGCCTGCGGAGACGCATCCGCATCGAGGCTTCTCTCCCATTTAATATGCAGTTCAGACACACGCCTATCAGACACAGATTAAAAAAAAACACCCAAGTGCTGAATAACTGTTGTTCTGCATAATGATGTCACTGGCCAGAAATTCACAGAGCGGTGTAAAAAATGTGACTTGGCTCTGTGAAAACATCTTATTATCACAAGATCGTGGGGTATGATGAGAGTAGTAGAGACACGGTGGTGGTCTATTTATTATAATATAGAATAAAAAACATTTCAGCGTCTAGACCGCTCAAATGCACTGCGCAATAATGGCACTATAACATTTTGAGGGCTGGCTTTTATTCCCATTTAGCGAATAGTGTCCTAAATTTGGAGAGGAGCTCTATTCAGCGCTCATCATTATTTTGGGAGTAGTTGAAGCGGTGAATTAAATCTCTCCAGCTGATCAGGAACATGTAGCTTGGCTAGCTTCTCACCTTGGCAGCTATCTCGTCTACCATAGAAAATGACCTCTGGGGGCCACTTTTACCGGTGGGACCTGGTTGTGCTTTGGATAATATAGCCCTGCTGTACACGGTATGTGTAGTTTGCCCCCGGCCTCCTGTGACAACTTGCATTGCTTTTTCCTGGACCCTTAGGTAATAGTCTATTGTTCAGCTGCCGATACGGTTAATTCCCTGGGAGAAGGGCGCTTTATAAGTATTAATTAAAGGCTTTTCTGACATTGTAAAGAAGCAAAGAAGACCTCTGCTAATGAAATTCTATAGAGGAAGGGACTTCATTAGCATTGCCATAAAGCATCAGCTCAGTGCGGTGTTTGAGCTGGAAAGTCATCCAAAATGACTGACAACAATGGCCGCCTCCAGGTCTGCAGATAAAGGGAGTTCATTGGAACAAAATGAGATAAAACCATTTTTAGTGAAATATAATTTTTCTTGTTGAAAAAATATATATATTTGTAGAACTGTGAAAATAGCACAATGGGTAAAAAACAGAGTTAGGCATACAGGCTAATATATAATATATTTATAAAGCTCCATCATATTCCATAGTGCTGTACAATGGGGGAAAAAATCCAAGAATGTATCTTGTGCAAAACTTGACCAGGAAGATGTGATTCAGAAGAACTTAATAGAAAATAGAGAAACTAACTCATCGCCACTTAATAAATCACCAATTACATCAGTTAAGCACCTTGCCGTGAATATATATTATTTCAGAGAATAAATGAAATTGAATCTCTTAAATAATAAAACACATTTTTGGAAATAAAAAAGCCTAATTGCTTGTCACCTCTTGCCGTTTAAAACTACATGGTCTCTGATTAAGTTTGCAGTCAACAGACAATTACCGGATTTAATTAACTTCATATAATTAAATTAAAGATTTGGGAAACCTTGTTATTTATCGCTGGTATTCTTTGATATACTTTGTTTCTTTGACTCAGACAATAGCAGCTATGCGCTCGTTAAACTAGAAGTTACCCTCGTTCCCCAAAGGGCAATATTAATGGTAACCCATCGGCAAAATGAATAGATTTGCTTGGATTCAGACCAGCCAATGATAGATGTTAATTGGCAGCAGATGAACAGCCAACGTAATTTTATCTCAGCGTAGTGAACTCTCGGCTGTAAAATTCTACCAATCACCTTATTGTGCGAGATAAGTAATTAAATCCCAGTAGTGCCACTTTTAATTAAGAATGTGGCCGTTTGTGCAGGAAAATGAGGATGGCTCTGTATGTTAAATCAGCTTTATAGTCTCTAGTTGCAAGTAGGTCTTATTTCAAACAGGTTCTACGCTGAGCCGTGTTTTAAGTTAAAAAGGAACAATTATCAGTATGAGAACAATACGTTAACAAAGGGGAGAAGCGCACCGTTGGAATGGAAAATATGTCTGATTATTTTAAATGACCAGCTTTGTTTAGTGATGAATTTGTAAGCGGCGCTGCCCTGGGCTTAACTCGGAACTTGTCCTTGTACTACACAGATCCTTGGTTGAGTGCTGGGATCTGGCATATGACATCACATCCTGACGCTCTACCTCATAAGGTCACTCATCAGGAGGAAGAAATGCTATGCAGGTCTGTGCCAGCAAAGCACCATAGAGTAAATGGATTGGTTCTAAGGGAGATCTCTGATCACTGGAGAGCCGGATTGTCCAACAAGGCGATCTGTCCCTGAGGATGCCGACTTGCCATTCTAGGCCTAGCCAGTCAAGCCCAGAATATGCTGCTGACTTTGTCCCCAAATATTCCTAAACTCCTCATCGAAACTTATAGTGAACAAAAGTTGGCATCTTCTCTCCACGAACAGTTCTTTACCTACTAGTTTCCACGGAAAGCCACCATGACAACATTACAATGAGGAGTGCTTTGTCTTCCCTTGTATTAGGAACCGACAAAATCAGCCGTATTCTAGATCTACGTGATTATTCCTGTCCATTGTTATCTCCATCCTTTAGTTACGGGTGAGGAGAAGGCAAATAATATCAGGACAGGGCATTGATTAGATAATGCTAGTTGAGAGGCTCCATAAGCAGATGGCGATCTCAGCTTCCAAAGCCAAGTATTCTTGGGGGGGGGGGAATCACAAACAAAAAGTTCAAGCTTCAGGAAGTTTTGTTTAAGTGAATTTAGTTATGATAAAAGTTGTGAAGGCAACAGATTCCTTTTAACCATGACAATTATACGAGGGGGCTACTCCTGTATCATTTTCAACGCCGTACGGATCCAGTGCCAAAAAACTGTAAACTATAAACAGCAGCGTTTTTATAGCAGATGTAATGTATAAATTACACATGAGCTGTTTTGGCACACGGTATGAAAGGGAGAAAAAAGAAAAAGTATTGCGGAGATAATGGAACCAGGAGTGAATGATTTGGCGTGGAGCCACACAAGCTGTTTGTCGCTGTTCCTCAAGTGGTTTCCATCCAAGTACCGCTGTACCGAGCAGACCTGTCACCTTCTCGATTTGTTGGCCGGTCACATCCACCAAGAGCTGACTTCCATGAGAAGAAACCAGGTGAAACTCAGGAGAGGTGAGTGAATTAACGACTTCATTCATTTATTTTAATTCATTACATTTTAATCAAACGCTTGAATTTAATTATATTTAACTATGATATTATTAGCGAATAATTATTTAATTAGGACAAAGTGAGATAGGTCAACGCTTCATAAAAATAATTACATAAATATGTAATACTTGCTCAAATGCTCAAATCCTTGCCCAAAATGATACCTTAATCGTGTAGATTTTTTTGCTTTATTATATTTTTTATTTTATTTTTTTAGGATTGGTCATCATGTGACATGAAAGCAGGCACCGGTAAGTTGTTGTCATAGAAACTGAAAAGGCTTCTTAAAACATTCTCTGTTTTATGTGATTTTAACCTTTAGCATAAATAATAAAATGATAGATCTGCTAAGGTTTATTTGGTTAACCTGCTGTGAACGCCTTTGAGTTGAGGACATAACAAATTCCCACTTAGATCATCTTATGTTAGCATTATGTTGCTATCTCAGGCATTTCCATTATATTTTAAGTAATTTTTGCTGAATCCCTGCATTTAATATTCTCCAGGGATTTAAATTCCACTTCCAATTTAACTGTATTCTAATTTTGTTAATTTTATCATAGAATTCCTTATGTGAAGACCTAGATCTTAATCAGTCGTTGGTCTCGTCTTAGACTCGGGGGCCAAATGCCTGTCCAATGCATGTTTAAGTTCTTTTACCATACTAACATCTACCACTTCTGCTGGGAGGCTGTTCCATTTGTTTATAAGGTGAAACTTTCTTACATTACATCTAAACCTCTGACCCACCAGCTGTAGATCATGGCTTCTTAATGCCCACACAATATCGAGTGGTATAGAACTTCATGCTAACTGGATCCTGCTTTATTTTGTGAAAATTTTAGGGTCATTCGGTATAGAAATGGACATTGTTGTATTGGTCCACAAAAGCCCACAATTATTTATAATAAGTTTTGCAGGGACTTCTGAAGTTTTGGATTCTGTGGCTTCACATCACATTACAATCATCTTTGGACCAAAGTTACTGGAGATACATATTGCAGGGTCTCTTCTAGCGACTCACATTCTACCCTAAAGCGAGAGATTCTTAATATTTTTTCTCTCAACCAAGGCTGGACCGGATTACCAGAATACTGGAGAAATTCCCGGTAGGCTGCCTGCCCTGGGGTCTGAAAGCCTCCTCCAAATGGCTGGCTGCCGAGGAGATCTAGGGTTGGCCATGGGGTGGCAGAACATGAGGTGACCTCACATGTCTGGAGTAGCATCACCCCAAGAAAGGGAGTGAAGACAATGTTCTAGGAGGAGCATTATTTCCCCAAAATTTGCACCCCTTAGCCACAATACGCCTCGATCATAAGAACCAAATTTACTGCCCCTTTTGAAACCTGCAGTTTTGAATGTCCGGCACGATATCGACGTTTCTCCTTCTGTGTTCTTCGTGCTGACTCGGCTCAGATTTTACCGAGTCATGCGCTGTAAATTATACAATGTAACACTTCGAGTAAAATTTAGTAGTTGCCAAAAATAACAATAAAGTAACTGAACCGATGTATTGTACGTTAGCAGCAGAAGTGCGGGGGTTTCTTTTAAGGCTGGTTTAAATATCCTCCTAGCTGTTAAGACCGTCATTGGTTCTCAACCATTAATTCAATAGTGACATTTCTGCCCAAATCAAATAGTTTTGACTATTCAGTCCGGGATGTTCGGGGTAAGACTCCATCTAAGCCACACAGGGAGAATGTTGAGCGGAGAAGAAGTTCCTTTATGCTCCCAGGGCTTATTGGGTTCATGTCATAGAAACATAGAATTTCATTGCAGATCAGACCCATTTAGCCTATTTTTCCTGATGTAAAGACTCTAAATTAGTCCTTAGTCTCGTTTTAGATTCAGGACAGCTTTATGCCTATTCCATGCATGTTTAAATTCCCTTTCTATATTAGCCTCTACCACTTCTACTGGGAGGCTGTTCCATTTATCTACCACCCTCTAAATAAAATAACTTTCTTATAGCGCATGTAAGCCCATAACCCTCTAGTTTCAGATTATGGCTTCTTGATCTTTTTCTCCACCTTTGAAATTAACTTCCCCCCTGTACTTTCAGCCTTTTTAAGTTATTATTATTATTTCTTCAACATACTGTTATGTTTTGTATGGTTCTGTTCGTTTGCTAAATCTATCAAATAAGGACTGAAACATCTAGATTATTTTCTTTATTGTCATGTTTATATAAATCATTTGTTTTTAAAGGTTTTGGGTTTTTTTTATTATTATTATTATTAATATAAAAGATGCGATGCTTTTCACTTTTCAAATAAAATATCCTTGGAAGATATATATAAAGTCAAAATCCAAAACTAAAAGCTCAGATAATATAATAATGTATAATATAATAATATATAAATAAAAATATAGTCCATACGCCTTTTCTAATTTATATTTCATTTCTTTGGTTGTTTTGGTACTTTATCCACCTTTTAAAAATGTATGTGCGAAGTCCAACTTGAACCCCATCAGTATTCGTGATAGCAAACGGATCAATAACCCTGCTGGTTTTAAAGACTGGAACAAATTATCTTGAGACTAAAGCTCTTGAAGAGCAGGCTGATCAAATAAGAAATACATTTGTGAATAAGGATTCTAAAATCAATCTGCTAAATGCGGCTTTCAAAGAGAGTAAAGTAAGAGTAGAACATCTCTTTTTTTTTCAATATAAAAAAAAAATTAGATAATGTCTCCTAATTATATTCTTCATAAAAAAAAGGTTGTAACTAGGGAAACATATTTTTTTTATCATTGTTTAGTTAATACTAACTTTTTATAAAAGTACTTTTTAATATTCA
The DNA here is from genome assembly GCF_027358695.1 of Spea bombifrons. Classification (NCBI taxonomy): domain Eukaryota; kingdom Metazoa; phylum Chordata; class Amphibia; order Anura; family Pelobatidae; genus Spea; species Spea bombifrons. Next base: position 134,292,453 of record NC_071088.1, on the reverse strand, counting down.
CGTTATTCTTTAATCCCACTTGAAATTCCATTTTTATATATTTTTTTGTTATGGTTAAGACGTATCTTGGACTTGTTAGCACCTGTGGTGATTTTATTCATGTTGGAAGGGACTTTGTGATTTGCGGATTTTTGAATTATTTTTAGCAATAAAAATAATTCAGGTTTATTTCATTTTATTTAAGTCACTGAAAGTTCCTGAGTTAAAATAGAACTCCCAGAATATTTTATTAATAAGAATCATTAAAAAATGTGTTATTTTCTGTTTAAAAACAATAGTTTTCAAATGATAATGTAAATAATAATAATAAAAAGAATGTCTCCTAGCTATGATATTGTAGCCCAGTCTACTAGACAAACACACTAAGCCACACAATTGATTGTCACAGTCAGCAGAAAACTTTGACAAATTAAAGTCTATGGGGCAAAGGACTACAGCCAGACTTCATTAGCATTGCCATAAAGAATCAGCACAGTGTGGTGATTGAATGGTGAGTGTGACATAATTATCACATGACTGTGTCAAATAGTGACCTTCAGATCTGAAGATAAAAGAGATTTATTGGAGGAAATCTTATCAAATGGGACTTAATTTTAAGCAGTCCATGATAGTTGATGGTATTTCAGTGCCAGCTCAGGAAACATTGAACGTGAGGCCAGTAGAAAGCCTACACAGAAAATAGCTTCTATTGTCCCTCTCCTTTCTTAATGCCCATGACTTTCTTGGAGCTCGGGATGTTTGCTGGGTATCACAAGGTTCTACAGCCCCAAAAGTCACAATAATGTAGCTACAATTAAAGGAAGCATATAAAACTTAAAGAGGTACTGTCACGACTTCAGCATAATTAAATTATTTACCTTAGACTAACTCATTATTTGACAAACAGTTGTTTAGAAATGTTTAGCTTGAAGTTTGACTCATGAAAAGGAGTTCTTCTCATGGAAGTCAGCTCATGGTGGATGTGCCCATCCAAGCATTGGAGAAGGTGACAGGTCTCCTTGGCACTTGCTTACCTTGGTTGGAAACCACTTGAGGAACATCGACATAAACAGCGTGTATGGCTACCCGCCAACTTATTCACTCCAAATCCATTATCTCTCTAGTCAGGCAATATTTTTTTCCCTCCCATACCGTATGTTAAAACAGGTCATGTGTAATTTACACATTACATCTGCTATGCAAATGGCGCTGTTTTTGGAGCATTTCTAGTTTATACATTTTTGGGCATTTGATCTGTACAGCATTGGAGATTATACAGGAGAGCCCTAACATACAATTGTCATAGTCAAAGAGGATCTGCTGCCTTCACAAACCTTATCATTAAGATCACTTAAGAAATCTACTTTTACTTATACTTTTTGTTTGTGAGTAAGTATTGTTTTTTGATAAATACTAATTTGAAAGCTGAGATCTAGAAACATGAAAAGGGAGGGAGCATCAGGATTTGGGGCTATTTTGCTACTTCACGGCCTGGCCAGCTTGCCATCATCGAGGGGACAATGAATTCCTAAGTTTATGAAGGTATCATACAGGAAAATGTCAGGGTGACCGTCCGCCAGCTGAAGCTCAGTAGAAGTTGGGTGATGCAGCAGGACAGCGACCCTAAACATCAGAGTAAATCTACTACAGACCTTAACCCATTCGAGATGCTGTTAAATGACCTCACTAGAGACACACACCAGACGTCCTAAGAATATGGCTGAGCTTAAGCAGTTCTGTAAGGAAGAACAGTCTAAAATGTTTCCTGAATGTTGTGCAGGTCTGACCCGCAGCTACTGGAAGCGCTTCTTAGAGGTTATCTCTGCCAAGGAAGGTTGGACCCACCCGGCTTCAATATATCCAAGCGCACACTCCTAAGTAGCATTGAAGAATCAAAGATTTATTAATTCCCATTTAAAAAGGTCAGCAGCAGGATTATAAGGCGCAGTGCATCGTGTGCCAGAGAACCTTAGTCGGTGCCGGAAAGACAAAACGCATTATCATGGTTATCAAGGTGCGCTTCGATTGATTTAAGCCGGATGTTCGGGGGTCCGCACCGGCTACTGAGTGGAGGAGGAGTTGGTTTATTTATTGGTTTATATTCTCGGCGTGGAGCACCGAGGCTGAGGATTCCTATGCGCTGCAGGCAGGTACTAGAATCGCGGGAGACGGACTTGCTACCCTTGATTACATACTTCTATTGAATGCGTTCATTAAAGACATGTCATTAGCTTAAGCAACATTGTGTTTGTCTAACAGATCACATTTTGCAGAAAATCAGGTAATTCCAAAGGGTTCACTTATTTTTTTCTTGTCACTGTATCTACCACCCTCTCAGTAAAATAAATAAAAGTAAAATAAAACGTCATTATATTTCATCTAAACGTCTTGACCCCTGCTTCTCGGCTAACATTCTATAACCAATTTCCTGTCCCGACGTTCCCTCCCTCATCCACGCCCACATTTACAAAGACTGACCAATCAGCAATTTAAACACACAGATTCTGGAAACAGCAAGTTAACCAGTACTTTTCCCCATGGTATCCACATTAGGTGGGTTTTGTGTGCCCCATTATTAAAGCCTGTTCAGATTAAAACTAACTATATATATATATATATATATATATATATATATATATATATATATATATATATATAGTTAGTTAGTTTTAATCTGAACAGACTTTAATAATGGGGCACACAAAACACAATAAAACTTGATAGAGAACTTACTAGAAATGAGGAACATCAAATAATGAAGAAAAAAAGGACTCCTTTCAAAATTCATGGAATATTTATGTCTGCGTAAAAAGTTCGATGCCCCTGAAGGTGTTATTAGAGAAAATTCAATTTTGAAGGAGAAAACTCTATAATCGCATTGGAAACTGCGTCCTGGATTTGGAAATAATGGGATCCAAAGCGAATGTGGCCTGGTTTAAATGTATTTTGACTTCTGGGGAAAATTATTTGATGCGACTGGTCAATAAGAATAGAATCAACGATGGTAGACCTATATACGGCACAAACAAAGGATAAAACATAAACGTCTGCTAAATCATAGGTTTCTAAATATATAAACTGCACTCTAGTAGAATATACAATACATAAATGCAAACAAGCTGATTAGAATGTTTGTATATGTATATGAAATCTCCTGCAGGTGCAGGTAGCCAGGTATCAAGAAGACCTGCTGCCTAGCAAAAGGAGAATGACAGGTACTCCATCATATCACACACACACATTCTATATTCAGCAGACGTGTGTGCCATGTGTCACTGACAAAAATAGAGCCCATATATGACATCATATTTCCAGTACTGTCAGCAACAATGACAACAGAGGTCTGTGTCAAAAGAGAAGAGAGATCTTCCACTTCACCTTACAATACCAGCAGGGCAAACATAGGTCCCCACAATAGTTACATGCACGGTCACCCCGGTGGCTATGAATGTATCCGTGCACTCGCATTATCCGAAAGAGAGCCAAGAGTTTACACTCAGTCTTTGCTATTGTGGACTCACATGAACCTCCCTCTAAACAAAGGACCTATGATCTTGAACTCTGTCCATGTGCATCCATGTTATTCTACAAGTCCTTCTGATCAATAAATGTAACTATTGATACATGCCAACTCTTATAAGTAGTTTGCCAAGTGAATTATGTTCCCTGCCCATTGGGTTCGGACAAAAATCAAGAGGGGGGGTCATGGGGGCGGGGTCATTTTTATTTTGCGAACTAAATGATGTCGCCGGAGATGCGGATGAAGATAAAAGAGAGAAAATGAAAGAGAAAATGATAGAGGGAAGATAGGAGAGAGAAGATGAAGATCAAGAAGATGCGGAAGCAGAAGCGGTAGTGGTTGGCACAGAAGGGAAACATTTGAGAGTGTGAGCGAAAGGGTCTCTCTCGAATTTCGAACAAAAATTCTTAGCTTTTAACTCATGGTGGGTGGGGGTCGGCCCCGTTCTCACGGCTTCGAAATTTGCCTACGAATCAGAATATATACCGTTCAATTAAAGTGAACTTAGCTTTAGGCATAGGAGTATCTTAACCTGCTGAGCACTCTGGGTGGTCTTCGGCGGTCCGTGAATATTTCATAGCCCTTTTGATTTCAGATATTAGGTCATAATAACAGCTAAGGGAGACGTTGAACCATATGCTGATATTAAATATACTTTTAGGTAGATACAGTTTCTTTGAGGAGCATGTTCAGAAGAAGACCGATACATTGCACTCCTTAGTAAGATTATTATTATTTGTTTTGTTTTTTTAATCACTGTTCAGAAGTATTAATATGAATAAATGCTCATTAAGTAGAATATAGAATCAGTCTGCTGTCTCTATCACCTGCAAGTCTGTGAACCAGGACTAAATTCTAGCTGTGTTTTGAACAAACCCTGCGACTGTTATGGCGGCTTAATGACGCAGCAAACCGTCGTGGTACATGATCACATTCCTGAAACCGGTATTTATTCAACAAAGGCTTACGTCTGTATATCAAGGGTATAAATCTACAGGGAAAGAAATCCGGGGCACAAACCTCGAACCTTCTCGGACTAGCCGGAAAACCCACTGGCTGTAGAAATAAATGGATGCCGCGAGGGTAAATAACTTGCGGTATAAGTCTACCGATGGCTATGTAGGACACATAAAATAATAGGAACCTGAGAAATTAAAGTAAAATAACCACATATCGCTGGGAACTGTTTAGTTGCTGGTCGGGACTCGAGTTTGGGATATAGACCACAGCTGCAGAAAGGTATTGCCCATCAACCACAAGCTCACAAGGGTCGACAGTCAGGTACTTTTTGATGTTGCCACAACCTTTGTCTATGGAAATAGGCCGGTGCATAGAAAAGCTAGGTAAGGTGGGTACAATGTGGAAGGTAACCGATTGGTGGGCATCAGATTACAGATAGGGACAGATTAAGATAAGTAAGGGTTTGGGAAAGTCAATAACCAGCTGCGATGGGAGGAGAAGTGGCATCGATAATTCAGGTCAGGTTAGGAGAACCCATCATAGATGACTATGAATCCAGGGATGAGAGCGGAGAGTAACGAGCAAACAAACGTTTTCCTAAAGTTTAACCAAATGTCCCTACACCATGGTAAAGTGCAGGAATTATGGACATTATGGACATGTTTTTTACCCATAGGAATATATGCTGTACAGAACTATGATAGGCAGTCATGGAGGTGCATGCAGTACGAGGGCACATCTCCTGTATTACAACAGCGTGAACAATTTTAGATAGACAGATGATATTCTTTTATTTATACGGCGCCAACAATTTCCGCAGCGCTACTAACAGTCCATACATTCAGCGGGTCTGACAAACCTAGAACTAGAGGATATAGCATTGAAATGTTAAGTGTTCTTCTAAAACATAAATGTTTGCACAGCTATGAATCTATGTACTGGGTATATCAGTTCTTGTCTCCGGTTTCTTTGTTTTGATTGATTACATAGATGCAGCAATGTCCTTTCCATGTAGTCGGCACAGCAGGCAGAGGAGAAGGGAGAATCCCTATTGACCTTGAGGATATTCCAGAGGTCACAATAAACTAGAGTGAGCAGGATTACCGTGCCGTGAAATTGAGATCAAAAAATTACAGCCTTTGGGAATTCAAGGACAAACTCATATGAATGGTCGAATTTACCTAGAATCGTACAAAAAAGAAATTCCAGTGTGAAATAAAAATGATTCCAATGTGAAATCAAACTAAATTAATACGATGAAAAAAGTTTTACAAATCCTGATGTGCAATTAATATGATTAGATAGCAGGGGTGTCCAACCTGCTGCAGGACTACATCTCCCATAATCCTCAGCCAGCCCCTTAGCTGAAAGAGCATTATGGGAGATGTAGTCCTGCAGCAGCAGGAGGGCCGCAGGTTGGACACCCCTGTTATATGGTGATGTAATCCATATGGCTATATCCCCAGCCCTATTAAATCTGTTATATCTGTTTACTGTAGTCAAAAAAAATCAAAGACATAATGGGTAATAAGGTTTTTTTTAATCTTTTATTTAAATGTGCTGTTTTCTATTTACGCTGCTGACTTTTGAGCACTTTTGCAACTAAATGCCGTCTTAGATATATCATTCCTAGTATGGTTGGCTTGATGTCCAAAACCTTGCTCGAAATTTCTCAGGGCATGCTTAAATGTCATGTGACACAAAAGAAGATACCGATTGGTTGTTGCCATAGAAAATGAAAAAGGGTGAAAAAAGACTTCTGCTGAGTTGTTTTTAAGTATAACAGTTCTGTTAACCCCTTAAGGACAATAGGGGTTTTTACTCGTAGTATATTGTGGGACAATGGCTCTTTTAACGTTTTTCAGTGTTACTGTTTAGCTGTGATTTTCTTCTCTCTCATTTCATGCTCCCACACATATTATATATTGTTTTTTTCAGGACAAACAGGGCTTTCTTTAGATACCATTAATTTTATCATATCATCTAATTTACTATAAAAAAAATGATAAAATATGGGGATTTTTTGTTAAAAAATTACTTTTTCTCACTTTTTAAACAGAAAACTTTTACTCATCTGCAAAAACGAATGAAAAAACCTGCTAAATAGATTCTACTATTTGTCCTGAGTTTAGAAATACCCAATGTTTTTATGTTTTTTTGCTTTTTTCTGCACGTTATGGGGCAATAAGTACAGGTAGCGTTTTGCCATTTCAAAACCTTTTTTTCCAAATCTGGTAATTCTTGCCCCCATTTGCCATTTCAGGTATCTTTGAAGCCGGCCAATGAAATTTACCCCATCAAATCATATATTTTTAAAAACTAGACACCCCAAGGTATTTGAAATGCTGGTATTTTAACCCTTTCAATGCACTAATTTTACCACTACCCTTTGTGAAACTTTATGGTAGTAATTCTTTTTGTATTTTTTTCACACATGTTGTATAAATTTATCGCTCCTGGTGTATGTCCGTGTCACACAACACCCCAATATGTGTTCAGTAACATCTCCTGAGCGCAGCGATACCCCACATGCATGGGTTTGTAGGGTTATTTGGGAGGTAAAAGGCCGCCTTTGTGAGGTGTGTATTTTTTTGCCATTTAGACATCTGCCCCATGTCCCATATTTGGGACATCTTTGAACCCGGCCAATTCAATTTACCCCATCAAATCATATATTTTTTAATACTAGACACCCTATGGGCATTTGTAATGCCAATATTTTAACTCTTTCCATAATGGAATTTTTGTAAAGATATTAGGACATATTTTGTAAAAATTTTAGGACTTGCTTATTAAAAACTTTTTTTTTTTTTTTGGTGACAGTGGGGATTTTTACATGTTACCATATTTTTGACATTTTTTTGAAACATTTTTTAAATTTTTTTTTTAATTTTTTTTTTTTTTTTTTTTTTTTTTTTACTAGTCACTCTCACTAGTGAGCTGGGCTCCATTGACCTTGCATGGTTGGATGCAGTACCTGCATTCAACCTGCAGGAGGAGCTCGAGAGTTCTCAAGAGGGTCTGGATAGACCCTCTATGAACTCATTTCTATTGTTAATGCCATCCTGTGAATGACGGCAACGTCATTTACAGGATGGCACTTGTGGTTGCTCCTCGGAGCAATCACAAGGCGATCGGGGGTCGGGGGGTAGTGTTGCTGACATGCCTCGATATCGAGGCATGTCAGTAACACCATTTATGCTTAGGAAGCGATTCATATCGCTTCCTAAGCAGTTTTAGCCGGGCGCCGCCGCGATCTTTGATGATCGGTGCGGCGGCGGCCATTTTTCTTCCGAGGAGGGCTGCCGAGGGCTGCCCTCCCCGGATCCACGGTAAGCCTCACTTGTGAGGCTTCCGTGGATGCTGCAAAGCCGCCGATCGCGGCGAAAACGCCGCGATCGCGGCGCTGCAGCTATTTAACGGCAGCCCGTACATGTACGGGCATTGTCGTTAACCCGTTGCACGGCAACCCCGTACATGTACGGGGATTGTCGTTAAGGGGTTAAGGTCTATTTGCTTAACACCCATGAGAATGCATGTAATGTTTTATTTAAATGGAATTGCAGTGAGTTAAGGTATTAAATTATGACAAATATTTACCATGCCCCTCTCTTTTCCAAACACCGGGGATTATGTACGTGGCAAAAAAAAGCACGTCTGTAATAGGCTGATTAACAATCAAGGCTGCGCTACTGAATTCATCGTTAAACATCCTAATGGACCTCTGATTAGGGTATTATAATTCTTGCGGTCGTCCATTAAGCAATTCCTGCCAGAATTCTAAATAAAAACGAAAACAATCTGTTCTGAATATCCGCCGATAATCACCACGGCTGGGGAGGAACGACAGGTACAGGGGTCGCAGCTGTGAGACTGCCTGGCATTGTCAGCCTATCGGTCACTAACGCTGCGGAGAATCGACGCCAATCAGTTCGGTTCCAGTGCTGACCAAACTATTGCATACATTAACCCCTTAAGGACCAGGGCTTTTTTACGCTGTAGGGCAAGAGCGATTTTGGGGGTTTTCTATGCCCTTCTTCAACAGTTATTTTTCTCTTTCTTATTTAGCGTACCCACACAAAATATATGTTTTCTTTTTTAGTAGGGTTTTTTTTTTTTTTTAAACTATATTGATATATGCAAGACATTATTTTTTACGGAAAAATGTAAAAACTGTGATTTTAAAAAAAATCACCATTTTATATGCATATAAATTATCCACAGAAACATAGAAAGTGACGGCAGATAAGAACCATTCGGCCCGTCCAGTCTGCCCAACCTCTAAATATATCCGTTAGTTTGTCCTGATTTAAAAACCACCCCACATCTCTCTATTACCGGTATTTTCATTTATTTCATACATTTTTTGTAATTTTTTTAAAAATGTTAACCTCTACCTAACCCTATATCTCTAGTTCCCCACAAACTAACCCTCACCACATTAATTACCCAATATAAATTTAATATAAATTTAAAAGGACATATAAAAATTAACCCCTTAGCATCAGGTTAACATTAAAAAAATCTATCTATCTTTTTTTATTTTATTTATTTTTTTAAACTTAGGATAGGGATCTTACAAGTACTGTCTTTGTCTTCGGACTGTATTCATGCAAGTGATTGGCTATAACAGCGATCACATGGAATCTGCTTTGGACAGATCGGCTACGGTGGTGACGCTACCCCCTGATTGCGGTGACATAAAACCAGTTTTTACTCATGACGTACCCGGTACGCCATTGGTCCTCTAGGGACATCTTTTCATGGTAATTGGTCAAGAACCTATACTAAACACTAAATATCAGATAGGATCCAGAGGATCATTGTAGAGTAGGTGACAAAAGAACTGTAAAAGATCCTTTCCTACAATAAAAACTATTAATTGCAGTAGTTGGGGTAGATGGATGGACACTACAGCTCCAATGGTTCCCAGACTATTTTCTACAGAAAACACAACACCTAAACTAGCTCTAGATCTCCAGGTATCAAAGGGGGGGAAATCTCTTCTCGACTCCAAAATATCACCTGATTTCTGAGTAAATCAACAACAACTAACTAATTCTGTCCTCATGACCTGTTACATTCCTGTATATTCTACTTTGTTAAAAAGAAAATCATCCATCCCATATTTGAAGGCCATGTGTTGATCATTCTACAGCTAGGACCATCTACTATACATATGTCCATTCAACTGCAAATTTGCCATAAATGAAACCAGAATTTATGACCTTGAACCAATGGAAAAAATATATTTAGTTTAGCCAAAGGTTTCCGACAGGAGGTAAGTTAAATAGATTGAATGTATGATATCTTGTGTTCAATATTTCCAGCATATCTTATCACTTTACGTGGAACTTAAATAATTAATTTCCTGGAAAATTATGCTAAATAGCTTCTTCTATTCGATTGACTACTGATTAAAAGACCATCTGTTTGATGATACAGCTCCGGGTGGCTGGCACTGAATACTAAGACGGTCTTGGTTGCCAGTGACTTTTAATCAGGCTAGTTTTTAAAGTCTCTTTTGTAAATATTACATTCTATAAAATCTCCACTTTAAAGCTCAAACCCATCCAAAATCCATTAAAAAAAAGAAGGAAAAAAAATGGCTTATATTTTGTTACTTGAACATTTAACTGCAATATTATTATTTTTTTATTTATTTTTTGGCAATGAGTAAAAATTCCAGAGTACACATTAGTCGTTTGCGATAAATCTTAATTACTCTCCCTACTGGCTTAAAGATCATTAAGACAAGACATGATTTAATGGATCAGCGTCAGCACCTCACAGCCAAAGCTATTTTCATTACTGAGTCTGGCAAAGCACTTTTACTCAAAGCGATACGCCACACATGGGGGATGCTCAATTAGACAGGTAGCTGCGGACGAGCCGTCGAAGAAAACGTGATAATGTAGCGCTAATGGAACGATTAAGTCAATAAGTGCCTTAGAAGTGTATTTGGCAAACGAACTTTGTTTTTGCCTAGTTTATTCCGAGCAGGCACCCGAAAGATATTATGTTTATGTACAAAAGTATCAAGCGGTAGGAATAGAAATGATTGAAACGCCATGAAGAACCAGCCATGTCAGGATTCTTCACTTTGGTCATAGAAGCGATCCTCATATATTCAGGTTGTTATCCAATGCGTTATTTTTTTCTGTTCTGGCTGTTGATGGTACGTCATTTGGCGGCCATTAAGCCCAGTCCGGCCCTAAATATAGTCCTCCTTTGTGGTCTTACGGTTTCCATGGATGGTGCCACACCATGTTTGCTTTATCATAAACATTGTTTTCCTCTTCTATATGTGTAGCTGCTTCATTAATATATTATTGTCATAAATATTCATAATTAGGCAGCTGAAGGATCAGTAATCTAAACATAAATAGCCAAATAGTATGTCTAATAGCCATGAGTAACCTCTTTTATGCTTTATATGCTGTATGTGTGCCCACACATGTATTTTGTTGAGTCCTTAGAGGCATCATAGCCGTACCCAGGAATTCTCTGGGTTACCCCAATCTCAGGGTAAAGCGGCAGATTCTCAGGTTCACACGATCTGGTGCGGACTCCTTCCTATTCTACCCTGCTGCGGTTATATATATATGACTCCCAGCTGGTACTTTTTTGCTCCCGGTATGTTATGGTTGGCATTCCTGCTTGAATACAGGTGGCTCATTTATGTGTATCTTTAAATTGTTGCAAGTCAAGGTTTCCATGAGGACTGGTATTAGAACCATTTGGGTCGATATATAAAAGCTGCATGATGGGCCAATAAAGGGTTAATACTCAATGCCAAAGTTCCCAGGCAAGACCATAGCGAGACGCTCTTGTGCTTGATATTTCTTTGCGTTTAAGGGTCAGGTGTCTACGTTTCTCACTTGAACTGTGAAATCGATTGACTTCGAGGTCAAGGTAGTACTTGAACACCTTCTGCACTCCTTTACCTCTAAGCTGTACATTAGACTCAGTCGAATCTGTCCGGCAGACATCATGTGTGACAGCTTGCTGTTTGATTGCTGTCAGCTCTGTAGGGTGCTTGTTAGCACAAAGAAAAATGACAATTTTTGACAAAAATGACACACAGTCCTGCAGACTGAACAGGATGTTTTTATGTGCCGTGGTTTAATTCTGTGTACAAAAATCTTACAATAAATGTGTAATGGATGCTATACTGTTTTATATAACACTACGATATTGTGTAGTAAAGTGTACTAAAGTGCATGCACTCTATCCATGTAGAAACTAGGAATACCCCCATGCAGAATACCCCCAGATTCGTTTGCCCCTTTCCCTGCACCTCCGCTATTGGTCGCACAGGAGATATTGGGCTGAATAAATCGGCTGACATGTGGTATATCGAGAGGTAGGTAGGGCCGGACTGCCGATGACTAGGCAGCCCAAGCACACTAAAGCACTTTCTCACACGAGAGGCAACCAAAATAATAATCCACGTCCTTGTGATATCCCATCTGGATTATTGCAGCTCCCGACTAACTGGTCTCCCCTCTCCCACCTTTCACCGTTCCAATCTGTCCTCAACGCTGCACTTAGATTCATCTTTCTCTGTCACCGCTCCTCTGTGCGAATCGTTCCAATGGCTCCCCATACCCTCCACTCCTCACTCTGACCTACAGAACCCGTAATAACTCCGCACCCCATTATTATATCCGCCCCTCTTCTTTCCTCTCATGACCTGCGTCTCTCTTCTACCATCACACCCTCTCGTCTCATTCCTGCATTCAGGATTTCACCGTGCTGCACCCCTTCTCTGGATTTCCCATCCCCGTTCCATCAAACTTTATCTCATATGCAAGCTCTGAAAACCCACTTTTATCGAGAAACATACAACCTTTCCTCTTAACACGCTTAGCCATCGTCCCAATCAAGCCATCTGAAGGACCAACAACCCCTACAGATCACCCTGACTCAATCAACTCATCCCCATCCAAGCCGTCCTCTCTTACTACTGTTTCACTTCCCCATCAACCGCCGACTAGATTAATTTGGGGAAAAGTTCTGAGAAATGGCAGGTGTTATTCAACATTGATAAATGTAAAGTAATGCATTTGGTTAGTATAAACATACATGCTAACTATAAACCTAATGGTCCCAGGTTAGAAACGTTTGGTGACACAAGTCAACTTAAACTCCCAAGTTGTGGGTTCTAAGGGTAACTAATTACTAGCGTGCATTAAAAGGATATCAACGCATGTTCTGAAAATGTGACTTTACCGTTATATAAAGAAGTAGTAGGTCTCTTTTACTTTATTCATTGATGGGAACCAATTATTAAGAAAGATCGTACTAAATTGGAAATGTATTGGATTAGTACAATTAGGGATATGTTAGAAAGATGATTAACCCGTGTCTACACGTTATAGCTTACTTTGTAACGATGCCAATCTACAAATCCAGTGTAGTTATTTTTGTTACTTTACAAAACTCTAAGAGACTTTATAGCTTCAGACAGGACTTCAGAACATATTTACACATTCAAAGTAAACTGCACAATTTAATAGCACTTTCTTGGCATTTTCGAAATAAATAGGACAATTTACAAATGTGTGTTTCTATTTATAGAGATCTAAGAGAATAAATATACAGAGGTATGTGCGGTGCTGCAAATAAGGTCTGTCCTAAAACGAACAACAAAAATAATAGCAGCTCGGCATGGTTTAAAGGGATACCGCAGCCATCAGTTACACTTTAACAGCCGTGTAACGAATAGCGAACCCATACTCACTATCAATTCAACTGGCTTTGTGACAGGTTTGGCTGAACACATCTACATGCATGGGATATATTCCCCTCCAGTCAGCTCTGGCACGGGAACACAGCGGGCATGGTTTAGACCCCAAGCATCACTCACTCACTCTGACACACTAACTCCTTCTCACAACTAAGCCTAGGTTCACCCTGACGACTCACACTAAAATCCTACACTAATGCCCGCACACTCATGCTAACAGCATGCACTAGCATACACTCTAACACTGTACACGAACACACATGCTAACAACATACACTCAAACTTGTCATCACTATACACTGACACACACTAATGCCATACATGCTGCTGCTCACCCTAACACAATACACTTAAACATTCATGCACTTTTTCTCTAAGACCATACACTTACACTTGAATACATATACACACGCTAACACTCTTCCACCATCCATGCAGCTCACACAGTTGTCCCTCCCTGTCCTTCCCTCCCTCTTATCTTGCACAGTGCCTGGACGTTATTGATGCCATCATCTACAACCAATGGGCCATGTAACATGCATTTCTCTGACCCTGCTAGGCACCTCGGTCACTAGGGTGCCTGGGTGCCACGCGCCCACAGCATTCACCTTTATGCCCCACTGGGCATATATGTCACACGACGGCGAAACTACAAAACACTCACCACGCGGTTTTATTACTAATATTATTTTAACCACTTAATAACAAAGCCCGTACATGTACGGGCTCAAAATGCATTGTTTTCAATGGGTTTAGGGACCGCCCATTGTCCTTAAGGGGTTAAAAACAGCTTTAGAATGCAGAGACAACGGGGACATGCAGAAATACCCTCCCAGTGCTTTTCCCACTTGGGTGTTCGCTAATGAACCCAATGGCACCCAAGCCACACCATTGGCAGATATAAGAATGTTGGCCGCTTCATACTGTAGATTTATTTTGCATACTGGCCTATATTTTTTTGTTTACACAAAATGCATGAGTTGCTATGGTTTTAGATATCGTGTGCATTATCTAACTTTTACAAGCATCATTTAGACTATTTCTTTCAAGGGGCACTTCAAAAAAAACCATCAACATCTATTATTACTAGTATCGCAATAAAAATGTATTTTCAAAAATATTATATTGTTATAAACGGTTTTAGTACTCAGATAATATAGTTTGTTTAGACAGCGGTATATCTGGCACATGTATGTGTATAATCCCAATAGATTTATGTATTCTAGCAGAAAGGCATTAGTCCTAATGCACTTTACCAAGTGTTGTTAATGAAGAAGGACATGTAATCAAAGAATAATGTTATGACATAAGCCTGTATCACCTATAGATCACCTATAGATGTCATTTCACTACCGGATGCAGCTGAAGCTTCTTCCAAGTGATGTTACATAAGGTAGCCTTATATATTATTATCAATAATCTATTATTCAATTCCCATGCAATCTATATACCCTGGCTTTAGCCCCAGCTAGGTTTGTTAACAAACTGGTACGGGTTGCCAAGTAGGCTCTTAAAGGTGATAAGTAAGAATTGGTGCACCATATTCAAGTGTGGCTTATTCCTTTGAGAGCCTACGCTTTATTGGGGCTACTTCTTATTTTTTAAAAATGCATTATAGTTATATAACGTCCGTGGAATCTGTATGTTTTTTAAGGGTGTTTTAGACCAATTTGAGCCCTAAGCAGTCATACTTTTATTAAAGGGTAACTGAGGTTTGTTTGTTGTTACATGGCGTTCTGATGGGTCTGCTTTCTGTTAGATGGTTATAGATGTTTAATTTTTTTTGTTATATTCCATATTACGTTATTGCAGTCAACACCATGGCCAGGATGGTGGATGCAGGGCCGGCCTTTGGGGTGTGCGACCTGTGCGACCGCACAGGGCGCCACACTCCAGGGGGCGCCGCCGCGGGGTCCGCCGCCGCCGCAGCGCGGTCCGACGCCACTGCCGCCGCTGGGTCCGCCGCAGCGCGGTCCGACGCCCCTGCCGCCGCGGGGTCCGCTGCCGCGAGTATGGGGGCACCCGGCACCCCTCCAGAGACGGACAGTAATGTCCGCCGCTGGAGGAGCAGGCTCGCAAGGGAGCGGTGTCGGAGGTCTTTAACAGACCTCCGATACCGCTCCCTTGTGATCCCCGCGGCAACAGCTGCTGTGCGCCGGGGTTTGCTGTCAGATCCCGGCGCACAGCACTGAAGCCGCGCCCACCGGTCTCCGTGCCCTCTGACCCGGAAGAAGAGAAGACAGAAGAACTAAGAAGAAGAGCGAAGAGGAGGCAAAGAAACTGAAAGAGGAAAGGTAGGAAAGCATAGAGTGACAGTGAGAGTGGATTGGTGTATATGTGTGGATTAGTATATATGTGTGGTTTGGTATATATGTGTGGTTTGGTATATATGTGTGGATTGGTGTATATGTGTGGATTGGTGTATATGTGTGTATTGGTATGCGTGTGGATTGGTATATATGTGTGGATTGGTGTATATATGTGGATTGGTGTATATGTGTGGATTGGTGTATACGTGTGTGGATTGGTATGCGTGTGGATTGGTATGCGTGTGGATTGGTGTATATGTGTGGATTGGTGTATATGTGTGGATTGGTATATGTGTGGATTGGTGTATATGTGTGGATTGGTATGTGTGTGTGGATTGGTATGTGTGTGTGGATTGGTGTATATATGTGGATTGGTGTATATGTGTGGAGTGGATTGGTGTATATGTGTGGAGTGGATTGGTGTATATGTGTGGATTGGTGTATATGTGTGGATTGGTGTATGTGTGTGGATTGGTGCATATGTGTGGAGTGGATTGGTGTATATGTGTGGATTGGTGTATGTGTGTGGATTGGTGTATATGTGTGGAGTGGATTGGTGTATATGTGTGGATTGGTGTATGTGTGTGGATTGGTGTATGTGTGGAGTGGATTGGTGTATATGTGTGGATTGGTGTATATGTGTGGATTGGTGTATATGTGTGGATTGGTGTATGTGTGTGGATTGGTGTATGTGTGTGGATTGGTATATATGTGTGGATTGGTGTATATGTGTGGATTGGTAAGGGTGTGAGAGTGATGGGTGTTATGCTGTACCATTTCCAATGTATTTTTCATTATATAATTATGCTCTAAAGTACATCATAACTCCCATCACTCTATACTGTTCCATACAGTGGCAGAGCTGGGAGGCAGAGGCCTTGCACCCTCACCGCAGGACTTCTGAAAGGTAAGTGAACTTCAAAGAGGGAGAGGGTAGATAGTTAGGAGGGGGTAGATAGGGAGAATGGAGTCAGACGGGGTACATAGGGCAATCATACTCCTATCATGCCAAGTAGTCTACGAGTACATCCTGGAATCTGCGGGCATGATAAGAATGTGATTGCTGTTAATCATATATATATATATATATATATATATATATATATATATATATATATATATATATATATATAAATATATAAATATTGTTATTTAATTGTTTTGTTATGTGTTATGGTGTGGGGGGGGGTCATATTCGGTTTCGGCCAGGTAAATGCTGCACTTTTGGTTTCAGTCCAGAATTCATTTCGGTGCATCCCTACTACTAAGCCAGACAATGAAGTGGTAGGCCTACACCACATCAATGTTTGGCGTAGTATATAGTGATTGGGGTTTTGTTACAAGTTTTGATTCCTTTCTTTTTTTGGGATGGGGGGGCGCCAGACGAGTAGTCCGCACAGGGCGCCAGAACACCTAAGGCCGGCTCTGGGTGGATGCCTCGTGTGGTCGCTCCTAATACTTAATACCCACATTTAGCTCATGAATGAAGAAGACTTGTTTAGGGCTTCCTGAAAGGTAGGAGACTGTAGCTCTCTGTTTGGACCCCAATGTAGTCTCATCGCTGCATTACAGTCATGGGAATGCCTATGAACTTCCTCACATTAGGGTTGAAATATATAAAATGTTATGTTTTTAAAATTAATTAGATCCTCCGTTAGGAGACACAGACTAATTTCTTTTGAATGTAATTGTCTTTAAAGGCTGAGATTATGCATTGAAATAGAATATTGGAGCAACTAACATTGTCCATGAAATCTCAGCTTAAGATCTTCAAATCCCCCTTAGCCGGACCGCTGCTTGCAACCCAGAAAACATTTTTCTAAACATTTCTTTATCCGTGCCTTTTCTCCTTGAGTATTCCGATCCGATAGTTTGTGCTCAGATAGCTTTTATTCCACTTCAGTGCTGTTTCTGTAAAATGTTACTTATTGAACACGACCAATAGGTTTGCCCATCCACTTGGAGATTTTACTTCAAGGTTAAATTGACGTTGTGAATAGATTCTATTGTCCAAAAAGAAACTCCTTCACTCAAAGATCACACTTTGGGGAAATCACAGGCAAAATAAGAAGAAAACCGTTTTAAGAACAACACACGTTATGCTCGGTTGGATGTCATCTCAAATAACCCTTGTGAAAGGGATGGAGTGCTATTGATACAGGGATATGTTTTGGAGGTCTGTGAAAGCCTTAAAAATATTTGTGAATTTAAACTACAAATCTAAAAAAAAAAAACAACTAAAAATGATGCAGAACACTGAGCTGTACACAGCCGGTCCGTTGTCATGTTTTAATGACTTCACTGGGAAGAAGCCCTCTGTTTCAGCTGGTACTTTGCCGCTCTCTTCAAATGTGCTCCTGAATCCTGAACATATTGGAGGGCCAGGGCCGGCCCAAGACATGGGGCGAAGTTTGAAATGACACCCCTCCCCCATGCCGACGCCACGTCTCATTATCTACCCTTCCTCTCCCTACCTTCTCATTATCTACCTCCCTCCCTATTATCTACCCTACCCCCCCTTTGTACTGCACTTACTTTCCAGCAGTTCTGCGGTGAGTCTCCCTGCTCTGCCGCGGTGCGCACTGCTTTACTGCTGAGCGCCGGAAATGACGTCATATTCCGGCGCTCAGCATTACAAGCCGGCACTGAGACCGAGCTAGAGGGCTCGCAGAGGGGAAAGAGGGGCGCCAAGCTGAAAATTTGATAAGTGAAAACCACTCTGCGCCCCTCTCTCTCCTCCTGAGCTAAATCTTCAAGTGCTTCTTACCAAGATCAACTAAACTTAGATGCGCGCTGGAATATGACTTCATATCCTGGCGCACCATTTCTTGAAGGAGAACAGAGATGGTCTGGACAATGGTGGACCCAAAGGTAAATACACCACTGAGCGAGCACATGGCACTCAGAGGCTAATGAAAAGGGTTGTTACACAAACTGGTGCCGATGTATCAGTCCGTGGAACTGCTATAATATATGAAAATTTATTTTGCTCCTTGGCCTTGCTTATTTCTGGATAATTTCATACACGGAATTCCTTTTCTAAATTAACCTATAACATACACATTCCCTTAGTGCTTTTCCAGTTGCATCTTATTCACAGAAGCTAGACAGAGTTAGAGTCGGCATAGTAGGTGGAACAGTACCTTTAATTTGAGGCGCTTCCTATAAAGATTATAAGTATTTATAGGAAGAGAAAAAGAATCAGAACAGCAGCAGGCAAACCTTACAGCAGCTGCCCTGAACAGATATCTGCTTGTCTTCATGGCACCGGGAGTGTGTGGGTGGAATAACTGAAACAGATTGATGAAAAGACGCATCTTTCAATACCGTGGAGACTTTGCTAAGATTGCATAACAAAAAATATAGGGATCCAGAACACGCTGCAAAATGTAACATGACGGCGTGATAATCTTATGTGCATACTTATGTATTTTTGCTTTTTATAAAGACTGAGCCTGGACTAGGGCTGCATTGAAGGGATCTAAAAAAGGTCTCTGTAGCTAGAACACTCGTGCTCACACACTTAAAACCCTCAGCTATGGTCTAAAGCTCCACTATATGACCAAAAGTATATAGTCTCCACTCCTAATTACGGAGTTCAAGTGTTTCAGCCACATCCTTTGCTAATAGGTGTAAAAAATCAAAGCCATCTCTAAAGACAAACATGGGCAGTAGAATGGGTCATACTGAACAGCTCAGTGATCTGCTCCAGGACCTCTATAAGTGTTATAGGGGTACCAGCATCAGTAAAATTCATGCAAAAGCTGTATTTTTTGTCAAGCGGCAACTCTTCTACATTTTCTGGGACAGTTGCCAAGATGGATCAGGCAGGCTTAAACAAGCTGTGATTAGCATTTTTGGCAGCATTCCCAGAAAGTGTGGTTAAGGTTCAAAGTGGGTCCAATAAATGTAACAGCTGCTGCTTATTAAGTATTAGCAAATACAGCAAAGACTTTATTACATTAAATAAACGTTCTGTGGACCTCAAGCTTCTTCTGCTGGGAGGCTCGGTAAAGTAAGTCTTCCTTACATTAAGTAGAATGTAAAAATCTCAGGGTAGCATAATTAATATGCAAATGACAATTTACAATTTCAGTGCCTGTAAGAATTTACCTACAGACAAGCTAGTGTAACATTATAATTTAGGGCAGCTTCTATTGCAGGCACTTTGTACACTACACCCTTCCCCTTTCTCCTGTCCTGTGACAGGGCATTATCTCACATACGGACACTCCTCTTCTGCTTACTCCCTTCTCCCACCTTTTCTATCAGCATGGTCTCTACTTCTGCAAAGAGAGATCAGAGGAGACCAGAAAATGGCTGGCCAAGGTAAGCCAAAAAGCTAATTATAATACATGCCTGTGTGTGGAATGTCATCAGTTCTATACTATGTTCCTGAATGGCAGAAATAAAATGTGGTCACCTTAGCCCTCACTGGTAGAGGCCTCACTAGTCTCATGCGACACGTCTATTATCTCTGTGCCTCCAAAGAGCTTGTCTGCTCCATATTTGCACCCAAATTGCTTGTATGAGCAATCTTTGCCACCACAAAAGATGTGTATGGCTAGTGGCACTGAGTAGGGGGTGGGGGGTCCCGCCCATTTGTTTTGTAAGGGGCCCCAAAACTGCCCCAGACTACTTTTAATGCATTGCATGATGGCTTCACCCTTCGTGGTCCTGCCCTTTTGTAGCTCTGGCCTCAAGATCCACAACTATGGCCGGCATTTTTTTTCCTTTTAGGAAAAGGTAGCAACCCTAATTGTGCAGTAGAAGCGTCTAGGACTAACAGCTCAGTCATGAAGCAGTAAGCGGTAGACCATGCACACTCAAAGAGTGGAGCTGATGAGCGCTGAAGCAAGTAGTGAGTAAAAACCGCTTGTGCTTTGTTGCATCACTCACTAAAGAGTTTGAAACATCAGTACAAGCACTGCTTGCCGGGAGCTACATGAAGTGGGTTTCCGAGTCAAAGATACGCGGGTCGGCTGGAGTGGCTGGAGAATTAGACAATTCTGTGCTTTCAACTTGGTGGCACCAGTTTAGGGAAGGCCCTTCCCTGTTCCAGTATGACTGTGCCCATGTGCACAAAGCTACATAAAGACATTGTTTTATTAGTTTGGTGTGGAGGAACCCTCCTAAAGCCCTGACAGAGGCCACAGAACACATTTGGGATAAATTAGAACTCCAAATGTGTCAGTGTCTGACCTCACAAATGCTCTTTCGGCTAAATAGGCACAAATTCCCATAGACACACCAAAAGTTGGAAAGCCTTCCCAGAAGAGTGGAGTTTGTTACAGCCGCAAAAGGGGGCCAACTCCATATTAATTGGCACTGGTAGAAAACAGTAGGACCCTGGTACACCCATCTACTGTTTGGTGAATTCTGGTCAGAGGTTGTCTTCATGGAAAGCCAAACCCTCCTACGTGGAAACAAGGCCAGGCGACTCAACTATTCACGACAACACAGCAACTGGGGCGCAGAAAAATGGCACTAGGGGCTCTGGATTGATGAGTCAAATTTTTTAATATTTGACTGTAGCAGAAGGCAGTATGCTCGTTGGAGAGCTGGAGATCGGTTCACTGGGCGGTTTGCAGGCAACAATGAATCGCGGTGCTTCAATACTGGTTCCCGAGGACCACCTTAAGTGTGAAGTAGTTCATTGCATTGGGATTTGGCAAGTAGCAGCGTGCATTTGCTTAAACCGAAAAAAATACAATGTTTTAATCTATGTTGTAAGTTTAATATTGGGCATCAGTAATGTCAAAAGTGAGATAGGAACCATTGGGTTTCTAACACTTGTCCCAAGTATTAAGTAATGTATTTGTGGTGGGCAAAAAGTAGGGGTTAGAAGGGTATACAGCTGCACGGGCAATACAGTAGTTCAAAAGTGGTATAGAATGGATGTTTCTTGTATAAAGAGAGATTTGGGATTCCCAATCCACCCATCTTTAGTGAGACCATCTGCCGATAAGCTTAAAGACAACCTGGAAACAGTTGAAAAGAGAATGATTGGAACTCCAACTCAAACAAATCCCAGGCTTCACACAGCTATACTCAACCGCTATACTCAACCGTGACATAACCCCACCACCCAAGCTCACCAGAAAACACATATTTCTTAAAAGAAAATCATTGCAATGACAAATTAAATATTTGATCACAAAATATGATGACCCACTTAAAACCCCGCACATGATAATAGCCCCAAAAATCCCTTAAGCTGTAATGTTCACCCCAACCCTTATCAAATCAGTAATTAAGCTATACAGTAAAATATTAAATATGCTTTACTATGAAAAACAGATGATGCCACCAGTATTACTTAGTCCCAAAGAACATGAGGATAAACCCTGCCAATAGGTTTAATGGTGCGAGCCTATTACAATAGGAGACTTTGAGACACTTGAGTTATTTCGTGTGTCTATTCAGAATTCTACTCTGAAATCCCCAAAGAGTAACATGTCTTTTTAATGATAAAATACCAGAATTCCCCGGCAACCGTGAAGTGTTAGTAATAGTCTTCTTTATGAACTGCGCTTAAGTTTGTGTTTGTCTTCGTGAAGTGGATCTTGTAATAGAATGTCTTCCCTTTTCTTGTAAGAAATTGAGAATTTAGAATCTGGAGTCAGGTACAGAATAGGAGAGTTCTAAAATAAAAAAAACGTAAACTGCACATGGGTGGAACGCTCTTCGAGATGCAGGGATTTGTAGACTTTTTAATCTGACCTGTGCTCCCTTCTTTTCTTCTGGGGCCATTTTTTCACAAACTCGAAAAAGTCTGGAAAATCAATCCCAGCTTGTTTCAAAGAGCCATTAAAATTCATAAGGAACTTTTGGGAAATTTTAATAAAGATCAGTAAACTTTACTAGTTTGGATTATATATAGATAAAGATTTATTAGTTATGGTTACTATGGTGCAACTAAAAAGACTAACTCCACTATACTTTTACATACAATTTGGCCCCTACTAGTGCGCCCGTTTTTTGCTGTTGTAAAGACTCAGACCTTAAGCAGTCGTTGGTCTCGTCTTCAGGAGCCAAATGCCTGTCTTCAGGTATGTTTATCCTTTGGTGTAGAAAGGGATAATAGCATAGGGTAACGCTCGGAGGATGAAAAAAAAGTTTATTTACCAATCTTTGCCATAAAGGGGGTCATCAGTTAAACCATCATCACAAAGGCACACATTTAGCCAATAGGCAACTCCCCAGCAGCCAAGCCAATACACAGCCAAGCCAATCAGCAACGGTAAAGAAATATTATTTCTCCCTAGAAGTAGTACCTGAAGCCCCTATGTTGATCTGGAGTAAATCACAGACTCATCACAGACTTAATTATTAGCATTACATGAATTTATAAAAGTATGTATAGTTTGTGATTTTTTCAGTGAATTGTTTCGCCCCCATGGTATAGAAATAAGCTAAGTTCCTAATTCATTACACCAGTTTGTAAATTGTGCAAAACTGAAAAAACACTAGAGGTGGGAAACTGGCAGACAAATTGTATTTACTTATTTTAGTTATATTTCATTTTTTCCCTATTTTTTTATTTTTCTTATTCAGATTTTGTTTCTCCCCTCCCTCTAATCTTTCTGTGCTGATCACACTGTAGGCATCTTAGCACAACTTTTTGTTGTTAAGAATGGGTTAAGACTGAGCCATTCTATTTATCACAGGTAATAGGGTAAGGGGTCTGGGTTTGAGCTAAGATAGCAGAGCTAGAACACATACAAATGGCTATTATGTAACTTCCTATAAGCAGTATATTGAACCGGAGCTGTTACAAACTGCTTAAAAAAAATGAAAATATTTTTGACAATGTATTTTTAATAAAATACCAGAAATAGTTTAATACACAGGCCCTCAAATATTTATAATCCAATATCAGGGTCTCAATAGTTTCAACAAACACAGATCCTTCATACCATAAATTGATGATTTTTCTTCTTTACTCTATTTCCGATGAATTTAAAAGGACCCTACTATGCATGTTGGGGAACATTCTGCATGGATTCCACGGTTTTTTACTGTATGCAAATCGGTGGGGCCATTCTTTTGTTATTGGAGTTGGAAAATTAGACATCTGTATCATTTTAACTCTTCCTTCACCTGCCTTTACAGAAATCAGGACGAGTAGGGGTAGCCAATCACATGTATGATGTTTTATTTCAATGAGAGTACTACAGATCATATCCAGGAAGTGTACTTAAGTATGCTTCCTGCTTTCACTTCCTGGTTTTAGTAGCCAGGGGAAAAGTTAGATGAGATGTAAGTCTTGTTTTCCAACTCCAATAAATAAAGAATGCACCCAATAACAGACAGGCAGTAAAATGCACTTGAGTCCATTCAAAATGTGTATTTTGATGACATAACCGATGATGTAATAAATATTTTTTATTTTTTCTTACAACATTTGAGGAGTGCTCAGATTTTAGTTTTGTCTTCAATCGTATGGAGGATGTACAGATTTCACGGTTTAAAATCTTGTTTCTTCAATCTTTTTTTCTTAGTAGTTTTGTTTTTTCTTTATTCAAATGGACAATATTTTCTATTGAATACAATTGTATAACTTTACAGAGTTCACAGTGTTTCATAAGTGCCCGTGGAGTGTCCATGCGTGATTGTAGAACACATGGTGACGTTAATTGTTGGGTGTGGAATATGAAACTCGTAATCAGGAAAATTACACATTTTCATTAAATGGCTCGATTGTGACAAAGTACCGGCTACACACATACGTTCTTTACACCCACGGACCAGGGTTTTTGCTGAGTAAAGATGCAAAAAAACTGTTCATTGAACAATCCAGTTGCAGCAACCATTTGCATACCTGGGTATTCGGGGTTTTTGTACCAGCACAGAGTGCCATCGTGATTCTGTCTTTTATTCTCAGTGTAATATGCTTATTTGGGGTAAATGGGCAGCGTTCCACTTTCTTGCCAGTTGTCAGCTAACGGGGAGCGTGTCTGAGTGTGCCACGCATGCACGGAAGACACTGTACATCTATGCATATGCAGGTATTGGCAGTGCATCTTGGCGCCCTTCAGGGGCATCCTACGTTAGCGGTGGAATTCAAGGTTGGTTCATCTGTGTCAATAACAGGCTAACGTGCCATCTGTCTGTAAAGGGTAGAAGGAAGCTGCTAGGGAGGACTGGTACATTTATAGAAACATTTATAGAATGTTTTATTAAGGATATCTAAACATAAAGGTAAGAGGCAGGAGGCAATCATGATTTTTGGGCAGTTTTTGGGCCACTCCCTGAAGGTTTTTTATGAATTCTACTTGCAGTTCCTCATATAGCCACTAGGATGTCTGAAGCAAAAAGGACTTTGTGTAGCATTAACACCCTGACTCAATCCTTCTTATGCATTCCCTTTCTTTTACATATGTTTTGGACTGGAACAGACTGTGCACATTAAGAGTGTTATCTATAAAATGTATTCGGCAGGCACCTTGAGGCCCGCAACTAAAGACAAGTGTCCACATACATTAACCTTACGCAGAGCCTGCGGTCAGAACATCTCACACACAGTTGCTGCGGGTAAAGCATTACGTGACCCCGCTAAGCACTTGCTTCCATCAGCAGGCAGACCCTGTTTGAATTATTTCAAAGTTCAATTACTAAACACCTCACTTTCATTGCAGATATTCCATCTCTTATCACATTCAAGGCTCAGCCAAGTTAATCAGCAGGGAAAGGGGCAGCTGTGTAGGGGCCCCCAATGATGTCTAAATCCTGCGCGGCTGCCCCTTTTAGTAAAGATATTCCTAAGAATCACATATTTATATTTTTATTGCTATAATTTACACATCTGTAAAATGAACACATTTAAAATGTTTAAACATATAGTTTCAAATGTGATTTAAACATGAACGAGTGCATTGTGGTATACAGTATACCAACACTTAGCACTGTTATATTAGGATGACAAATGTCAGATACCATCAAGCTAAATCAATGAGACATTTTATGATG
This sequence comes from Spea bombifrons, assembly GCF_027358695.1. Lineage (NCBI taxonomy): Eukaryota > Metazoa > Chordata > Amphibia > Anura > Pelobatidae > Spea > Spea bombifrons. Next base: position 134,266,961 of record NC_071088.1, on the reverse strand, counting down.
TAGTATTATCACTTTTTAAAAGTGCATAAAAGCTGCAAATAAATATTATTCCTTTTTAGCAAAGTTCTTAACATGAAAGACTTGTGCCCAGGGAGAGAAATCAAATATGGAAAAGTAGCAACACACTGCCACCTGGTGGTGGGAATTATACTGCAAGGAGTCAGGTACCTCTACAGCAACTCCCTCAATGCTCAGCCAGCTACTGTATATTTTCACTCATGTGCTTTGAGGGTACGGGCTGAGAATTATAGGAGTTGTAGTTCCACCGCAGCTTAAACGCTGCCTGTTCACTTCTACTACTAGATGCATGCAAGTAAAAATAGTGGGTGATGATCCGTCAATCCCCATTTCTTGGGGATGTTAAACTGCAACTCCCATGGATGTCAGCCAGAAAATTTCAATACGTTTAACCAGACATATAAATATATAGATTACTTGAAGTGTAATGGTAAGCATTGAAGGCTATCTTATGGGAGAATGACTAATTTGGCTAATACATAGGAGGTAAAAGTGGTTTCATCACCATAGCAACATTTGGAACTGTGCAATCTGCAGGAATATTGCATTAGTTGCTATGGTGATAACACTGGATCAAAATTATATTTTGTACATAATCCACATATTCTCTTACCTGAATGCATCTGATGTCGATAGTTTTGCTCATCAGTTACTCTAGGTCTATTCACTAAAATGCAAATACATGCCCGTTGGCAGATAGTGTGTGATATATATATATATATATATATATATATATATATATATATATATATATAAAAACAAAAGATATAGAATGTAACGCACTTGACTGGAAGCACTTGTAATATGCCCGGGTGCTAACAATCCAATAAGTATGTACATTGAGAACCGAAACGTTGGACCTTCACCAAGTTAATACATTTTATATGAAGACCCGCTGAGTGCATCAACTTGATTTGCTATTTTATATATATATATATATATATATACACATACATACACACACATTATTTTTACTGTTTTTAATGTAATTTACATATTCGATTCGATTTTTACGGTCCTCCTTTTTTATTCACTTCTTATTTTATTTTATTATTTACTTATCTATGGGGGCAATTTGCAGTTACAGGCAAGTCACATTCACTCATATCAGTTCACAATTTCAATCATCCAAATGAATCAAGTCATGTCAACCGTTTCATTTGACTGATAACTCAACACACAAGAAATGGATCATACAGTTTTTCTTAGCCTTTTCACCACACGTAACAATTGTTCTGTACATTATTTTGAACGGTTAATAGAATTTCTCTTAAATGCACAGCCGAATGCAAAATATGCAGTCATTAAAATTACAGCAGTCTGACAACTAGTAAGTGACCCAACAGGAACTGTCTAAAAATTATAACTACGGGATTTCCATTAACCCCCCACCAGTGAAAGGCGTAATAAAGAGGGGGCATTCTTGGAACAGCTAAACATTGAACAGTGTGGAATGATTGACACTCAGAATTAGAACCGGCTGTGATGTAATTATTAGCAGGTATGATTATTAGAGGCCATGAAGCGTTAATTGAAAGATTGGCTGAATTTCATGAAACTTACTAAAAGCATACAGAGCACAAATTCTACAGGAATAAATCATTTATGGGTATTGACAACTCTTCTGAAATGGCCAGAAGTCCAGAAGTGATAAAGGACCAGGCTGACAGTTCTCAAGGGGCAAGAATCTTAGACCATCTCATTCTCCATGAAACCCATTTTCAGTCTTCTTAATGTGGTCAGATCTAGATAGGTGCAAGTGGGCAAAAAAAACATTTTGTTGCCCACATAAGCACTTACTCTCTCTCTCGCACTCGCATTCTTGTTCAATCTGTCTCTCATGTTCTCTAAATGTTTCCCTACCTTCCCTGTCATTTGATGTCTTCTATCTTCTTCCTTCGCTTCTTTCTTCATCTTTGATCTGCAATCTTCTGTCTTCATCCGCATCTCCGCAGAAATAACCTGGCGAGAACTTCCAGCGCCATTTTGCCCTTGCGTTCAAGTGAGGAGCTTGTAGAGGTTTCAGTGTGTCATCAAATTCATAGAACAAGACATAAAGCGATCTGAGGTTTCAATATCTCAGAGGTCCTGATTCATGTTCTTGAATGCTTTTGATGTTGCTTCTTTTTAAGGGTATCTCAAGTTCAATCAATCAGAACATTGGGTGTCACTACTAATAACCTGCCCAGAGCCAACTACTGGGACACAAACCCATTCCAAACCTGAGGACTATGGGACTATGTCTTGGTAGGGCACCAAATCAGACCCATTCAGTCAAATGTATGGCAACAGAAACAAGATTTTTCTGGGGGGACAATGTCTGTTCAGTCCCAGTGCTTTTTTTGCCCCTCTGAAGCTAAAAAAAAATCAGTAATGAACCCAACGGCTCCCTGTCCAAACCCCATTAACCTGCCAGGCAGACTGTGGTTCGAGCGCGCGAGGGACTTAACCACAAAGCCTTACGTTCATTGTAGAAGCTTTGCGTTTATGGAAGAGTAGGTTGTCTTTTATAATATTTATATTATATAAATAAATATTTATTTTAAATTCATATATTAAATAAAATAATATATTCAAATAAAAATTACAGAAAATATTGACAGGAAAAATAACGATTTTATATGATTTCGTTAAATAAGAACATTAACAGGGAATACGTTCCGCACGAATGACAAAATAAAGTCGGCACAAATATTGGAAATGATTCTTTCGCTGTCTAAACCATGATTTTCAAAAAAAATGAAGGAAAAATAAAAAATCAGACTTATTTTTTAATGTCTGTATTGTGCTTTCACAGTACATTGCATCCCGCAGGGCGAGCCAACAGAGATTAATCTTTACCTAATGCTGCGTAAGGTGATTAGAGCTATTTGGGGCACATTAAATCCAAACTAAAACATATAATATTTTATGGAGATGAGTCCAAACACACAATATCCCCACGAATAAACCTCTTTTGGTTTTCCACTCGCGAAAAGCTGATTACAAAGTTAAAACCAGCATGTACTTCTTTTGATAACGCAAACCTCTCGAGTGAATAGAATATGTTTTGCTACAAAAGGGTTGTTTTAAAATACTTTTTTTTTCAGCCTACGCTTAACAAATCTGTTTTCCCAAAAGATCGTTAAAACAAAGCAAAACAAAAATTCTGCGGTAATATTCTGCGGTTTTGTTTAATTATCCGTGTTATCGGTTTTTTTATAAAGCTCTACAGGTGATTTGAGGACATTTCAGCCACTTCCCATTCAAAGATTATAAAAAAGACAAAAACCAAGTAAGTTCACGCTGCCTAAAATATCCCAAATTGCATTAATATAGCTCAAGGAAGACGTTAAAAAGTGTATTGCTTAATACCAATATTTGGCAGAAAAAAATGTATTCCGGTTCATTCTTTTATACCGCCACATTCCGTATAGTCACACTCACCATAGGCTGAGCATTCTGGAGCTTTACTGCCCTCACTGTAAAGAATGAAGTTCTCTCTACTGGTTCACTAATCATTATATGTGGCCTCTTATCTGCTGTGTTCCTCCCCTTAGATGGTCTTATAGGGACATTAACCCCTTCAGGATCGGCGGTCTCGTACTGCGTCTTCCCTTGAAGTTTTATTTAAATATTTTAAACGCACGGAATTGAGGGGGGGAGTGGCTGCTACAGATTGCTGGGGACACCAGGACGTGCCAGGTACGTCGCCGGTACAGAAGGGGTTAAATATATTTGTACTCATGGATACTCATTATCCTCATACCTGGGAACTGAATCCTTTGGGACAGGGGAGCAGGATCCTGACCCGCCCCACTCCATTTCCCCTTTTAAAAGGGGGTGTTTCCCGCCATGTCGGCGGGAACGCCCACTGACGACAGCGGGACCACCATTGCCTGCGGGAACGCCCCGGACGCTCAGCGGGTAGCCACAGCCCACAAGTTCCCAGGTATGATGATCCCGCAGGACTTTCCACGTCTCCCCAGGGCCAGGGTATATACGAGGAGATTATTTGAAGGGGAGCCCTCCAGCTATAGTAATCACATCGTCTTCCCTACCCCCCTCTTATACCTTTAAGGAGCCGAGGAGCCCGGGGGGATGTGAGCAGACATTTCCCAGGTATCTCCACGCAGTATATTAAATTACTTGTCAGCGGTGATGTGTTCTCTTAGAAGACGTTGACAGATTCACAGTGAAAATGGCTCTGATGCCAAGCTTACAGTGGGTTTAATTGATGCTTTTGTGACTATTGCCATTTAAATTGGTTAAAAGGTCAAAGTTTCTCTGCAAAAACAGTACAAATCAAAGATCATGCTAACATTTAACGAAAGACCAAAGCAAAATGTCATGGAAAATGTTGGGGGAGGGGGGAATATCCGCTCAAAATAAGAAAACAAAGATTTATTAAAATTAACCCATGACCTGCTAGCAGCCCTGCGATGATCTGCATTACATACATACATTTTATCAGCCTGGTTTCACTAAATGTAAGTCAGTCACATGCCACGACCAATCGGGTTAGACTTTTATTATCCCACTACAGGAAGTGACCAAAACGTTACTAACTTCCTGTTTCAAATGTGCCCAAACACATGCAACTCAGCTGTGTTTCCAACCAGGGCCAGACTAAGGAAGACTGAGCCTTCCTGGCACTTTAAGGCCAGCGGCCACTGGCTAGATACGCACGGCCGACACACTGTGAGGCTACCTGCCGGCGGCCGCACACTACAGGATAGGTATGGGGAGCTAAACTGCCAGGTGTGCCAGACGGACAGTCCAGGCCTGTGACTGATTGGCCTGTGTTTTTGTGGGTCTGTTAAAATGGTTGTAATCTATATACATCTCAAGTTATAGCTGACATACAATTGGACCAATTAACTGGATTCCTGCAATTAAGGACTTTTATATGGCGGGCATGCGTCCAGCTTTCCCTGCTAGAACATTGTAGCTCCTGGCCCTGATTGTTGATCTAGTGGATTTCGGTATCATAGCTGATTCTCTTATTTGGACCCTTGGCTTGTGCTCCGGCAACGATCCTGGTTTGCCCTTTTGTACCGCATTGATTATGATCATCTAGACTTTTTGTTATGGTGGACTTTGATTTCGTCTAGCAGAATTTCACTGGAGTGCGTCATAATGTATAGCGAAGTCACTGAGCTGCATAAGCAGAATTGTTTTTGAGATAATTTTACATCAATTATATCATCTTTGAGAAGCTGAGATCTGAGGCGAGTGGTGAAAAACGAGCCAGGGCCGGCCTGAGGGGGGACTAAGCAACCAATATAAGACCGACAGCTGCCAAATTATTTTTATAGCGGCACACATTCTCTATCAGCAAGAGTCTCTAGACTGATCTATTAAGTGGAATGGAGAAGGTAGAATCTAGAAGGTCATCCCTTCCCAATAAGATATCCTTCATATAATGCATTGACCTGTAAAATAAAGAATTTGGGGATCATGATTGCACACATACGCCCCATCTGTATGTGGTAGTATTATTTATTTACATAGCGTCATCATATTTTGCAGTATATAACCACCTTTGGCTCAGCTGTCTATACTGGCCTATGCTGTCTAAAAATAGGACAGCGGGTCGGGGGATGGTGGTAGCACCTCTTCCAAAAAGATATGGGAAATATCATCTGTTTGGCAATCAGGCCCCCTGGACATCAGACATCTCCCTTGTAACCGCCCCCGTTATACCATGGAGATCTGCACCTAGCAGTGACGTATTAATCTTTGGTGCTGCTCTAAGCTTAAGCCGAGACAGCACCGCCAGCTGCTCCCTCTCTGCCATGATCCTTCTTCCGAGCATCTCAATATAGCGATAAATGCCTGGTTGGGGACATCGGTGAGCCCATTGAGCAGTGGTGCTACAGGGAGCCTGACTACCCAACAGGGTGATTGGCTCTCTGTTATGATGTAGGGGGGCTGCCATCATTCCTGGACTTGCTACCCTGGGACTAGTTGACATGGGCCAACATCCACCACTGGATGTCACAGCCCCATAGCAGCTTTGTAGATGCTTCAGAGGTGGATTGCAGGCATGGCTTGATATTCCATCACCTAGTGAGTACAATGGCCATGGGGGTTGACCATGAAGAACCATGAAGCACAACCTTATCGAGTAATTCAAAGAGTAATTCATTACTTACCTATCAATGCTTTGAACAAGTTACTTTTAAACATACGTATGACCTTCTCGATGGCCTGTCTGAGCTGCTGCTCCTCTGGTTTCTGTAACTTGCTGCAATATTCCTCCAATAATTTCAGAGCTCGCTCAGTATCTGTTATGATAACAAAACAATATAAGTATTTAAAATGGGTCGGTCACAGCAAAACACCCTAAAATACAAAAATATGGCTGGAAACATAGCGTGTTGTCCTGCAGTACATATTATCCCTACATATTCCATTGAGGTTTAAGGTTTGAGAGCTGGTTGATAGACATTACCCTGGGTGGGATGCAGATCCTCCAACTCCAGAGATCCATTCCATCCATGGTGCTGAGATTCCGATTGTGAATAGCGTAGATGTAGCAAATGTCCTAAGCTTTGGACATGTATACTAAAAAAATTAAGTTTTCTACATCAAAAAGTGTGTTTTTCAAAGTCCGGAATAGTGTAAGTAGATAAAACCTATGGGGTAAAGGTTTCTCAGACCCTGCTGGCTTCCACCATACTTTAGTTTCATGTTGTTATTGCTCTGTATAAGTATTATTTGTTGCAAAAAGGTCTCATCAATGGTAACTTTATAGTCTATTTTTGCCTCACGTGTATACTCACCTACCCATGGTCCTCATCGATTTGAGAAGCTAGTTATTGGAGTTCGGGACACGGCATTGATTGTGTCACACGTGATGTGGCGTGCAACGTAATCAGGTAAATATGCGGCAAATACCGTGGCGTCACGCATGGCGTTTCTGATATCAGCTCGGGCTAATACTAAACTATTAAAGTCCAACCAGGAACAGGGACAATCAACTGTATCCATAACTTGGAACTTTCTAAATGAGCTGATGTCGAGACTCTTGAAATAGAAATCCTTTAAAAGCCCATCGTGGAGATTCTATGTAGTGACTCGCCAAATGTGTTACTGGTCCCCATGGAGAACTTGACTATTTAAAAATACACTTGAGTCACCTGCTTTCAAGCAGGGGTATTAACAATTAGATGATTTTGAGTCTTATGTATGATCACAGCAGTGTACAATAGGAAGGAGTCAGCTCCAGACTGTGTGACCCTCAGAATCTGCCCCTTCACTCTGAGACCCTGAGATTGGGGCAAAAACCATAGACATGGTTGGATGAGTTTGGTGTGGAAGAACTTGACCGATCAGCACAGAACCCTGACCTCAACCCCATCGACACCTTTGGGATGAACTGGAACGGAGACTGTGAGTCGGGCGTCTCGTCCAACATCAGCGCCTGACCTCATAAACGCTCTACTGGATGAATGGGCAAAAATTCCCACAGAAACTCCCAAAATCTTGTGGAGAGTGGAAGCTGTTATACTTTTGTCCATATAGCATATGTTAATGTGACACAGTGATATGGTTGTTATTTTTACCTTTCTAGGTGTAATGTTTTTGAAGTGCTTCCTGATAACTGACTAATTCTATTTGTTCTGAATGAATGGTGCGTGTAATTTCTGTTGTCAGTTGTTGTCCGGCTGGCCAACTAATAACCTCTCTTTTCTTATGTCTTGGGATGTATCAGTGGCAGGATACACTGCTGGCCTTCGCAACTTAAATGTAAAAGGTGTCCTATGTGCAACGAACCCAAGCTTCATTGTTCATTTAGTATTGTCTTGTGTAAAGGTAAGCAGGAATACAACGAAGCATCAGGAGAAGCGTTGCAGGGTGCTGGGGTGTATGGCCGGTGGCATGAATAGCAGGAAGAGGGAGGAGGTTCTGCCACTTTACAGATCTCCGGTCACGACAGTTTTGTAGACCTCATCTCCAGAAGGTTATTGACACATTGGAGAGAGTTTAGAGGAGGGCATCTAAATTTGTGAATGGTTTGAAGGATAAAAATTACCAAGAAAACTAAGGAAATTCAATATGTCCGGCTTGGAGGAAAGGCCCCCTGTAGTTAGGCTAGTGCACAGTGGGGGGGGGGGGATATGCAGGCATGGGATTGGCGTATGGCTCCTGAATCTAAGACAAGACCAAGGAAAAATGGGCTGACTAGATGGGCCAAAATGGGGCTTATCTGCCATTGAGTTCTCTGTCTCTAATAGCGCAGACGGTTCATTAAGTCGCTCATTAAGAAACTCATATATTAATTACTTTCCTATCTGCACTGATGGGGTCGCAGCACAGGGGTATCGGTACTCCTTAACATACCCAAAGTTACGAATACTTGCAGTTAAAACACTTGCAGTACATTTCATTAGATCAGAAAGACAGATTAGCAAAAAGTCTCAGTAAACAGTCCTGACAGCCGAGCTGCGGAGTGCAACAAACACATTGCGCCCCCCGAGGCTCGTCTGATCTTCAGCTGTCCTTTATATGCAGTTGCTGGGATTCTGCTATCGTTTTAATGCAGGCTTATAGAATGAATGGAGAGAGTTACTGACCGAAAGCAATAATCATACCTGGGAACTGGAGAACTCCGGGAGAAGCATCGCTTCTCTGGTTCTCGGGGTCTTGACAGGCCCTGCTCCTCACCCATTTGCCCTTTAAATAGGGGGTGTTTCACCCGATGGCAGTGGGACCACCCACTGATGGCAGAGGGACCGCCCACTGACATCAGCGTGCACTCCTGGCTGCGCCCTCAAAGGGCAGACTCTGGGTAGCCGGAGCCCAGAAGTTCCCAGGCATGGCAATAACGTGGACTCAAATAACTGGTTCATCTTGGCTCATAGTAACAGCTTGTATTCACCATGCTAAGACTACGGTCCACTGGTTTTGGGTTAAATTTCCTTTACACAGAATTTGCTGTTAGATCAGTAGTAGAAACTTCTTAATCAGTCGTTGGTCTCGTCCTAGACCCAGGAACCATATGCCTATCCAATGCATGTTTAAATTCCCTCGCTGTATTAACCTCTACCACTTCTGCTGGGAGGCTGTTACAATTATCTACCACCCTCTCAGTAAACTAAAATTTCCAGGCATATCTATAAGGTGCGAACGGCACATTAAATCCCATACAATGGGGGATACGTATAAAGAGCAATTCTGATGCAAAGAACCAAGTGTGGCACAACCAGCAGAAACATTCTTTTGGTTGCTATAGTGATTACTTCACTTTTAAAAGTATGGACCAGATTTTGTGGACAATTATATTTCTCACCCTTGTTGTTCAAATATCCCTCCTGCATGCTGGCAAACCGACATCACAGCAGATCAGCCGACAGCATGCTTTTTCCAACATAAGTTACTGTGGGAATAAGTTGCCATGTACTATACAAAGCCTGACTCCTTATCACAATGCCTTGTGGTAAAACAATAGAATGCCTCGGTCTTAATCACTCAGCAGGACACACTAACCAATGAAAGCCTGTGGAGGGGGGAAAAAACAGACTTCATTTGCATTGCCATAAAGTATGAGCTCTGTGTGGTGAGATGTCTCGATTTATGCTGAAGACATGTGTCTAATTCATAACTGCATGGTTTCTGCTTCAGCTACATGTCTAAAAACAAGACAGCACCCATAGAATCGAGATTCCAACCATCAGAAAAATCATATAGAAAATGGTATTTCAGGTTCTGACCAGACCTTAGAGCTGAGCGCACCTCCTACCATACAGGTGCCTCATTGATGGGGTCCCGAGAGGGCTTTAAACAGCGTGAGAGTCTTAGTGTGTTAAGGTGCAGTTCTGTCCCATTGATTCAGCTCCTCGGCCACACTAGGCTTAGACAGAACTCGCCAAACTTGGGGTACGTTGATGTAGTGGCGGGATAAGCAGTATCTGGTGTTTTTAAATAATATTTGCCCGGTATGCACTGATTTTTGTGTGCACATGTTGGTCATTTCAGCAGCACCCCGGAATCTGAATTTATATGCTTTTTAGAGCATGCTTTCCGTCTTGTATTATTTTGTGTCCAAAAAAACTATAGGAAATGTCGAACTTACAAAAAACTATATCTAGAAATCCTTGGTTAAGTCTGAAGATACTTAATTCACCATAAAAAGTAAATCAAGCTTATTTCAAAAGGAGGAGAAATGTTAGAACAGGAGATCATAATCCAAAACTAGAGGGTCAGAGGCTGGGATCTAATGTAGGGAACATTTACTTTGCTCAGAGGGTGGTAGATAAGTGGAAGAGCCTCCCAGGAGAAGTGGTAGAGGTTAATGCAGTGATGGAATTTACACATGCATGGGATAGGCGTATGGCTCTAAGAGGAGACCAACGACTGATTAAGGTTTTAGTCTTTAAAGCAGGAAAAACGGGCAGACTAGACGGGGGCCAAATGGGGCCGATCTGCCGGCAAATACTACGTTTCCGTTGTATGTTTATCGGATACATTCAGTAATAAATTGTAACCTATCTCAAAAAAAAAATATTTTTAATACACGCTGTTCACGTTCCAGGCTTGTTCTGCGTTTTTGTATTATATATATATAGAACTATTTCGTTTCTCGTTATTATACTTTATCTCCTGACTCCGAGCTCAGGTACAAGATATTACCCCATTCATTTTCTTATTGTACGGGCTGCTTTCCGGCAGATCTTCCTCCATAGACTTTCTTTAGCCAAATGGTCCTCTGGGTGACTAAAGCCCTGGCTTTCTTTTGTTTACCATAAAACATTAACTTTCTCAAAGCACAAATACAGCCAGGTGAGTGGAAGATTCCTGGTATATGGAAACAGAGAATATTCCGGGACTACATATCCAACGAACGACAAAAATACCCGACCCGGGGAACAGATTCAAGACATTGCACTTTTACAACGCATGTGAAATGAGATCCACGACACGGACGCGGTATCCAGACACACGTGAAACTATTCAATGTTCACACGCAAAGTTAAAAAGAATGGAATGCATTAAATCAAAGGAGCAGGGAACCGGCGAAATTTCTTTTTAGTGGACCCGTCTCCCAACAAACGCATCATTTAGTCATTTTACACCAGGAAAAACAGGCAGACCAGACGGGCCGAATGGTTCTTCTCTGCCGTGATGTTCTATGGTTCTATATTATAGAAGAACCATTCGGCCCGTCTGGTCTGCCCGTTTTTCCTGATGTGAAGACTCAGGTTTTAGTAAGTCGTTGGTCTTCTCTTGAATTCAGGAGCCGTACACCTATCCCATATTCTCTCAATGTATTAGTCTCTACCACTTCTGCTTGGAGGCTGCTCCCCTTAACTACCACCCACACAGTCAAGTAAAACTTACTCAAATTCCATCTAAACCTCTGAAACTCTAGTTTTAGATCACGACCGCTTATTCTAACATTTCTCCTCCTTTGAAATAAACGTCCCTCCTGCATCGTGTTAAATCCCTTTAAGTATTTAGATGTTTCACTCCCATCCAGTCTCTCTTCTCTCCTCCAAGCCGGACATCCCCTGCAAACCACTCACCACTTTAGGTGTCCTCCTTAGAACTTAATGGATAAATATCCTTCTAGAGATGGGGTCTCCAGAACTGAACCCGATACTCTAGATGAGGTCTGACCAGAGATCTATAAAGTGACAAAACCTCCTCCCTCTTCTTGCTACTCATGCCACCGACCATACACCCCAGCACCCTGCGACTCTTCCTCCGACTCTTCAACACATTGTCTGTTTACTTTTTAAGTCACTATGTAGAGACAAATATATATAATATCTGATAATATCTGTTCCAATATAGAGTTAAACCCCACCATATACAAAAGAAATCGCACTTGCTGTTGTCTGATGGACGTACAACTGTAAAAAGTCACGTATACATTAAACACAACGCAGAATTTAAACACTTTTATAAACAAAGGCAACGTTACAAACACAATTCCCGGCACCGCTGGATGCCTAAACCCTTCCCAAAACCCCAATTATTTAATCGTTATTTTTGCGGGAATGCTTGTTGCCATACAAACCAAAAAAGCCTTAGATGTTTCTCTGTTGTTCGGGTTAAAAACATATTATGCGGAAATAATAAGACGACACACCTGCTAAAGTTTATCGAGGAACGGCACCTCTGAAACAAAAAGAGTCAGGCAATTGATAAGTGAGGTGGTAGATACGTGGAACAGCCTCCCATCTGACGTGGTAGAGGCTGATCCAGTGAAGGGATTTAAACATCTTTGGGATAGGCATATGGCTCCTGAATCTAAGACGAGACCAACCACTCATTTACATCTTTACGGCAGACTAGATGGAGCGATAGCACCATGGGGTACTTTTTTCACCAATATGATGCTTTTCTGCCCCAAAGATTGACTTCAAATCTAAAAGGAAAACTATACAGAGAGAGAAAATACCATAAATTAAATTTAGCCAAAAATCCTAGACTTCGGCCATTTAGGGTTTAATTTCGATGATAATGAACGCACATCCATACAAAGTGAGATGGGGGGGGTGAGGATTTATTTGCCCACCTTTCTTCTTCACTGGCATTCTTAAAAAAATATAAAAAAAAGATTCTTCAGAGTGGCAGCGGCTGTATGTGGAGGTATTTACCCGCCGGGCGCGGGGCAGATGGGTTTTATTATCAGCAGCCGTGCATATACACAGGGGCACCTCCGTCCACGAAGAGTCTGCCGTCCAGCGTATCGGAACGTATGCCAAGGAGCAGAGAATTACATCCGACCGCAACAAGAAAAAAGCTATAAAAATAATGCCAGCTGGGTATAAAACTGCCCAAAGTTTCACAAAATCAGTGCCTGAGAGGACAGGAGATCATCGCGGAGCGCGGCAGCCGGAGTCTAAGGCTTTGCCCCCTCCAGAATTGGGCAATATCACACAATAGCCCTCCAGGATGGCAGTTTGATGAGGGTAATATCACACAATAGCCCCTCCAGGATGGCAGTTTGATTAGGGTAATATCACACAATAGCCCCCCAGGATGGCAGTTTGATGAGGGTAATATCACACAATAGCCCCTCCAGGATGGCAGTTTGATGAGGGTAATATCACACAATAGCCCCTCCAGGATGGCAGTTTGATGAGGGTAATATCACACAATAGCCCCCCAGGATGGCAGTTTGATGAGGGCAGGATCCAGGCTCACTCCAGTCTGCCAGCACCAGGCAGGGCATCCAGCAGCCCCCTATAGATCACCAGGTTAAGCACCTATGGATCCGCAGCATCCCCCGAACCGGACTTCTCTATATGCTGGGGTGGGATCCTCAGCAGCTCCTGCCCCTCATGTTGCAGTCTGCACTCGCACTGATGCCCCCTGGGGTCTCCTGCCCCCTGACAGGGAAAGGGGGATTAGGCAGGGGAGCCAATCCCTGCTCTAGGAAACCATGCCACGCCGGTGGGGAGGATTATTCGCGGCAGGGGCAGATAATCCGGTCACCTCATGGCTCTGGGAGTAGTTGCCCCCCTCTATCAGACCGGACGCACCGCGAAGGGGGTCATGTCAGGTGCGTCCTGCGCACATATACACACACACCGCACGCGAGCGGCAGGTCCGGGCGGCCACGTGACGTCGCCCGGCTCCTGTCACGTGACGTGCAAACATGGCGGCGCCCAGGGAAGCGCAGGATTCGTGAAACTCCGAGCTTCTTCTCACCGACTCCAACGCGGGGGAATCGTATCTGGTTCACCCTACGTGTACCGGAGACAAGGTGAGAGGCGAAAGGGGTGATAGAAGGCCCCGGGGGTGGCTTGTTTGGGTTTGACAGAGATATCAGGTCAAGGTCATGGGGTGGCGGGGCAGTAACATTGCCGGGTAACTGGGATATATATATATATATATATATATATATATATATATCGGGCATACAGAGCTGCTGTGTATTATGTTAACATGTGTGATTATACTGGGCTCATACAGCTCACTAGCCCTCTGGTCTGTGACTAGTGGCCCACTGAATATTGTGTACCCGAGACCCTGGCTGCTGCAGAACCTCTTATGTAGGATGACAGTGAAGTAGAATATACACGTCACACAGTGACACAGAGGAATGCTGTCATTTTACAAGAAAATCTGCTCACTTTTTGTTTAGATTGGAGTAAAATGACCAAATTCCCATAAAGTTATGGCCGTCGGATTGTCCAGGGGGGAGGAGGCTATAACTCCCTGGGCTCCTCCGAAAGCTTTTGGGTCACTGTGTTTTATTTGTAGTTCTGCATATTACCATCGGCCCCTCGGAGCTTCAGGCAGCATTTACACCCTGACAAGATCCTTTCCGTGCTTCTTTTATACAGTTCATTTTGGTAAACATATAAGGAACAAAATATTCATTTTATATAATTTGATATGCCTCCTTAACGCATTCACTGGGACTTTACTGTACAGCTTTTGTGTTCTGATAAGTTTTTTTTTATTTTCTGTGTTTTAGATAAACATTTTGTGCAACTTACGCTTTAACTGCCAAAGTAGTTTTAGAGATACATTATATACCCCCCCACACACACCCGACCTGTTACAGTGTATAGAAACCTATTCCGAGTTTTTGTTTACATTAAAGGGACAGTCAAGTCCCCAGGTTTTTTCTTGGTTTTGTTTAAATGCTTCTGATGCGTTTGTTTTGCACGGCATCCGATGCCTTTTACTGCGTGCAACTTGGTCTGTGCATCCGAATTTAATGGCCGCTGTCTCATTTCCCTTCTCCCCCGGCTGCTTCTGCTGGAACTAAGATGTTCAAAAAGAAAGCATATTTAAGTACACTGCACTGCTGTATTCAGCACTGTTCAGCTAACCTGCTTTTGTAATGTATAGTTGTTGATGAAGCGTCCCAGAGCTTTTATAGAACGGTGATATGAATGAGAAAGCAATTAATGTGAACGTATAGAAATGTATAGTCCGAGTGATATGTTTTAATATATAAAAAAACTAGAAAAAAACTAGTACTAGTGCAGGGCTCGACAAATCCCAGGCGCCAGGCGCCAGGTCGCCATGGCGACAGAGAATTTTGTCCTGGCGCCTAGGTTTTGTCAGCCTCTTACATCCAGAAAAAATTGTGGATGTAAGAGGCTGAGTCACCACACGGGGGCGCTGGTGCTGTCTGCCCAGACAGCTGAAAACGCGGTTGCTGGAAAAGCAGCAATCGTGTTTTCAGCTGCCTCAGGGAAGGGGTTTGTGTGTTGATTGGGTCCCCACACAAGTCTGGGGACCTCACCCAACACCCCCCAGCTGCCTGATCGCTCCATGGGAGCGACAGCGCAGCGTTAACCCCTTCAATGCCGCGATCGCGGCGTTTTAGGGGTTAACTCCCGTTTTGTAAGGGGCTCTGCTGCCGGTGGTCTGCCTGGAAGCCCAGGCAGACCAGCAACAGCAAAAAAACGAGCCCCCACAAGCCCTTTGATGATTCATGTAGGCATAGAAGCCTACAGCAGTCTTCAGAGACTCCCCCCTGCAGTGGCTGGTCTTCAGGGACAGGGTGAGAGGGTTCTTTGGTCTCGCCATGAGTGTGGAGAGCAGCCCAAACCCTCCCCTGCTGCCTGATCACTCCATGAGAGCGACAGTGCAGCGTTAACCCCTTCAATGCCACAATTGTGTATGAAACATTCGTGGCATTGCAGGGGTTAACATTTGTTCCCACAAGCTTGTGGGGACTAAATATCTGTCAATGCTGTGCTCCAATGGAACATCAGCATCGAAAGAGTTATAAAAATGAAAAAAAATGTATTTAAAAAAAAAAACAAACAGCACTGACCTGAAAGTCCAGGGTGCTTCCAGCTCAAACGCTGTGAGTTTAGTAACTGGGCTGATGATGATCGGATCCCTCCTGACCAACTGTTAGTTTAAAAAAATCCTGGCTCCTAACTTTTTTACCTGGCGCCTAGATTCACAACCAATTTGTCAAGCCCTGTACTAGTGTAAGGACGCGCATTCACATGTTTGTAACATGCCGCTTCATTTTGCCAGGGGGCCAGCATGTCGCCGTCGGAGGAGGACAACGCTTTAGTGAACTCGCCCGCGGAAAAAGAAAAAACCTTTTCGAAACAAGACATCGTGAAGCTCCTGGCCGATCGGTTTGCTCGCCTTCCTGAGAATGAACGGTAAGCGGGAGCCTCAGTTTCTAAGAACCTGGAAACAAATCATTTCTGTAGTTTGATGGGTGAGAAAGGTGCAGGGATCATCTGTTCCTGGACCCCGTGCATTAACCATGTAAGTGCCAGGGGCCATGACATATACACACATCTATACCCCAAGGCTAATTTTCATAGTTTTACTATACTTTTATTTAGGTGATATGATATACGCCTTGTATATGAAGTCATGATTAGTGAATAAAGCACATGCGTAAGGCGTAGTTGTCCATGCATGTGTGTTTTGCACTAATGTATGCGTTGGGTCGCACTCTGTTCTCATGGTTCTGGCTGTCTGTTATAACCCGGGCTATAATTCCGAATTTTATGCTCCGCAGCAAGCTGTTTTCATACGGATCGGTCTACCTCGGGATCAACGGAGCGTTTGCCGGGCTCATCGCGAACAGCTTGTTTAGACGAATTCTGAACATCTCTCAGGCTCGCTTTACATCCAGTCTTCCGATGGCCATCCTTCCCTTCTTGACTACCGTGGTCACCTACAACAGCACCGTATCCCAGCCTCTCCTTCACGGTACGCATGGGGGGGACCCTCGCGTCCCACACAACAAGAATTACCACATTTGGCAGTGAAACCGGGCACGTGGCTTACGTGGCATTCTCACAAACCTTTTACGTTTAGTCAGTATAGTAGTGCTTACAGGGGAGTGTGTCTCAGAATGTCCTTGCTGTTCGAATAACATGATGCGATTAACCATTTGAGTGCACGTCCTGCTGTCAGCGGATTAGTATGATGGGATTACATTGTGCTTGCTGGCATTTCCCGGTAATTTCTGTTAATGGTCATTCTAATCCTCTTTCGGTGATTTACGCCTCGCAGTTTATATTTCCTGCAACTGATGCCGTCCTGGCAGGAACGCCGGCGTCATTTTAATTTGAGTTTCCATCAGCGAGATGATAAAAGGCTTAGAAAAAAAAAAATCCCCGTCTCTGGAATCATACCCCTTTACAGGAAGGGTGGTAGATAAGTAGAACAGCCTCCCATCAGAAGTGGGAGATGTAAGTATGCATGAGATAGGGAATATGGCTCCTGAATCTAAAACAAGGCCAAGGACTGAATATGGTCTGCGTCTTTACAGCAGGAAAAACGGGCAAATAGACGGGCCAAATGGGTCTGATGTGCCAGCAAATTGTATGTTAAGAAGCCTTACATTATCTTTATGTTCTACAGAGTTTGTGATCTCTTAAACATCTTATACTTCATCCTCGTCATAAGGTGGACTCCACGCGTATTATTTGCTTTCCCTGTTTCCAGGTGATCTGAACTGTTCAGTCTGCACCATGATTCGGGGAGGATTAGTTGGATCCATTGCTGGCGGCTTTTATCCAATTCTCTTAGCTTTGCCCATCAACGGAGGACTGGCCGCCCGGTAAGCTTCACACGAGGAACCTTTAGAATAGTTTACCCTCAGAGTATATCCTGAGATTATTATCTTTTATTTATATAGCGCCAACGGTTTACGCAGCGCTTAATACAATACATATATTCAAGGGGTCTGACAAGACAAGAATCGACAGACTAATCAAACCGATACATTAGGTGGAGAGAGCGCGGCTCGCAAGCTTACAATCTTAAGGGATTGCTCTGCAGCACGAAATACTGAACCCCTAAAAGCATAGGCCTAAAGCACCCCACCACTAATCATCTTTGTAACTCACACGAGTTCCACAAGAAGTAATTATGTAAAGGCACATATTTAATAACCAGCTATTTTGATGCGTATGCATTTCGTGGGGTACCCTCCTATACAACCCAACCCAATCCATTTCGCGTGAATGGGAACTTCATAGTAGAACAAAAAAAACCCCGTAAGCTGCACGGTGTCCGATGCTTCTGCTTACAAGTCGTTTTTTGTTTTACGTTTTTCAGCTACCAGACAGCGCCTCTGCCGGAGAAAGGGAATATCGTGCGCTTCTGGACTACAGTCACACAGCCGGTCGTTAAGAAAATGGCCTTCGCCCTCATCCTTCAAGCAATGTTTGGGGTTTATATCAGCTCTCGGCATTTCGTACTGTATGAAAAAATGCTTCAGCTGCCTTCGGATACGGCGGATAGCGAACTGTCCCAATAAATTTTATTGGAATGCATTTTTATATATTTTTTTTGAGCTATTTTATTCAACAGAGCAAATGTGGGAAACATAATGAATTTTTATTGCCCTAAGATTATTTAAAAAAAAAAAAAAAAAACTAAGGATATACAAACCACTCGTCTGCAGTTGAAAGCTCCCATTTTCATTATACATGCACAGGTTTTAGAGGACATCGAAGGCCTGGATTACTTCCTTACAGACAAAATGATATATGTATAATTCTGTCTGTAAGGGAGCCGATATATATTTATATTTGGCAGCCACAGTGCAGATTATCTAAAAGTTTTGAAATGGTTTTATTTTAGACTCTAAGTTTTTTCATACTGTATGTTTTCAACAGGGGTCATCAGAAACACCATATGCGTTTTAATGCGTATAACAGCGTGGCCCTTTAAATTTTCACATTTAGCCCATGCATTGGGGGAATAAGCATTTACTTTACCCTATGGTCCTTTTTAGAGACCACGCCATGTTCCCTATCTATATCACTATTGACCTAGCAGGGGAAAAAAATTGCTTACACGTACCAAAGCTGTCTGCAGCAGAAAGCAGTGAAAATGCTGAGAATGCAAAACAATGTAGGATGTAACACTAGTGGCAAGAAAAAGTAAATGAACCCTTTGGAATTCCAATGATAATCCTCCATACCTTTATTGAAGGCGCCCATTAAACATTCACAGAGCACGTGGAAAAAAAAAAACCTTGGATTTCATAACCGATGAAACCTCCTTTGGCAGCAATAACCTCAAACAAGCGCTTCTGGTAGCTGCGGATTTTTGGAGGGGTGGATATATGTTGAGCCATATGCCTAGGATGTCTGGTATAAACGGCTCTCAAGGTCTTTGCACCGCATCGCTAATGAGTTAAGGTCCAGGCTCTGACTGAGCCATTCCAAAAAGCAGATTCTTTATTTTTTACCATTTACTGTTTAGGGTCGCTGTCCTGCTGCATCAAAATACTAACTCTATGCTACAAAGCTCTCACTAACGCCAATCCCCTCTACTTATTCCTCCCTCACCAGCAAATATACTCCAGCCGGCCCTCCAAGATCCAACAGTGACCTGCTCCTTGCGTCTTCACTCATCACCTCCTCCCACACCCGCCTACAGGACTTCTCTCGCGCAGCAACAACGGCCTGGAACTCTCTTCCCCAGGCTGCCCGACTCTCACAACTCTACCCTCCTTCAAACGCTCACTAAAAACCTCTCTCTTCAAGGAAGCCTACCACTGACAAACATCAAAACTTCCCTCTCACCCACTTACAAGCTTTATCTCGCCCTACATTAACATCATTCGCTACCATGCAGTCCTCACCCCTTATCCACCTAGAATGTAAGTTCCTGCGGGAACAGTGCCCTCCATTCCTGTTGTATCTGTATGTCAATTGCTGTATTGTACTTGTCGTTATCTGTAACATTTTCATCTTGTACAGCGCTGCAGAATGTCGGCGCTTTATTTTATTATCCTTTATTAAACCTCTACTGAGCTTCCCTTGGCAGACAGTCAGCCTGTACGACACCTTGTTAAACCCGGGAATTCATTGTCCCCTGGATGGTGGCATGCGTTCCAGGCCCTGAGACAGCAAAGCAGCCCTAAATCATGCTGCTCCTTCCATCATACTTTGCTTTAGGATGTCTTTGGGGTACAGGCTTTTTCCAACCCACTGAGTGTTTGAATGATGTATTGAACGTGGACATGAACAACACCTGTGTGTGATTTGTTAAAACAGATTGTTTGTTCGTTATTGTAACTTAGAAGAAGATCACATAATACTTTAAGTGTATACATAAACGCTGGTAATGCCAAAGGGATCACTTCTTCCTGCCACTGTATGTCATTGGGACTTAGCCCCGTAACGTCGATTGACGGGTCAGGCACATCTCACAAAAATGGTCACTTAACAACCAATGACATGCCTGACACGTCATTTCAATAAACAAGCTTAATTAAATTTGTTAAAATTAATTTTGTTTTGTTTTTGGGTACTCCCCACTTGTATATAATTAAGATCTGGACTGTGGTGTGGAGCTGCTTTAAGAAAGAAAGAAAAAAAAGAAACAGCATTAGTTTATGACACGGCTAAAGGCATATTTCAGATTACTCCCTTTAATTTACCGTTTACCGAGTAAAGAAACAAAACGGTTTGCAGGTCACACGCTCACAAATAAACCTTCAGATCTTGAAGATTAAACAAGTCAAAGAACGCATTTTCAGAAAGAAAAGTATTTAATAGAACAATTTACAGGTTTTTTTTGCAATCAGTCGGCTTTCCATCATAACCATTAATATACGAATGGCTGTCCTTGTTTGTTCTAAATCAAACAAACATTCTAAACATTAAACATCATAAAACTCAATGTGGCTACAGTAAAATGTGAGCATTGTATGGATGTAACAGCCGGGTAACGCTGCACTGCTTTCAAAGTCATTTACAAACATACTGTATCTATTCCACACACAAAAAAAAATCACTAATTCAAGTATTTAAAACAATCAATGCTTGTGTTTGATATTTTAAACAAAAGACTGCTTTATTAAAGACAATGGTCTATTAAGTAATTAATAAGCAAACGATGCAGAACTTGGACCTCCCTGAGCATCATTTCTAATATCAACTATAAAGAAAGCAACGTTTAAATGTACAATCTTGTAAATAGAATTGTGAAGGACTTCAGTCTAAAAGCAGGAGGAGGTTTTGCCAACTATATCAAAGTGAAAAAAACATTCTGGGGATCCTAGAACCTAACTAACAGTACATCACCAGTAAGTGCTATCCCCACTGTAGTGGCTTCTAGAGCCACCGATATGGATTTTCTTCCAGATCAAGTTTTTTTTGGTCTGTAAGAAGTCTTATAGTAGAAATTACTATTCAGCAACAGTAATAATTGGACACAATCCCAACCCATAGGAGTTATACTCCATCTAGGAGAAGACTCTTGGGGACTAAAATTAAGAGACCGCCATTTACAATAACAGCTATAACTGGGTTATTTCCTGAACATAACTACCAACTAACCTGGAGATGCGAGTACTTAACGAGCAGCATGTTCTCTGGGGTTTGGATACCCTACTTAGAAGGGCCAAACAGACAAGGAATGAGTACATTATTGCCATATTAATAGTTAAATAAAGAGGTAGACCCTGATAACGAACTGACGTAAATACCATTTTCTAATTTACATTCTTCAACGTTAAACAATTAAATTATTTGAAATAAAAATAAAATTTCCCGGTGATAACAGATTTAAGTGTTCTGGACATTTATAAAAGTTAAAAGGAATATATTTCCCAAAATAAGCTGCAGCCTTATGATAATTAAAGATGATCTGCTTTTAGACTAAGGTCCGACCCAATGAGTTATTTCTTAACAATGGACTATTTCCAATCTCTTTCCACCCCGGTATCTGCATACAGAACATAAACAGAAAACCCCTGATATCACCCCAGTTACCTCATGTACCATACTACCTTTTAAAACAAAGCAGGGTGTCAGCAGCCGGTCCCGAATCTTCTGCCCACCGCTGAATCCACTTTAGCATAAAGAAAAACAAGGATGCTAAATACACATGTTCAAAAGGGAAGCGACATTTCAAAAAGAATAGAGCAGTGTGTTGACGTAAAACGCGCGCCTATTACTCAAAACCATCAGTTGGATTTTGCCAGTCAAGAGGATTATCTTAAAATAAGATAGCGCTTGTATTTTAGTGCTGAATTGCAGACTATTATTGTATACAATAAGCTGGTATTGATATGTTTGCGAGTTACTACGCCAACGGGCTCGGATACGCACTACTGCAAAAGCAGGATGATGAGTACAGCTGTTTGGAAAATGCATCAACACACTTCAGATTCTTTGTGAAATCTCACTTTACAAATCATCGTAAAACCTAATATTTAACATTTACACTGAACTAAAGCTCGAAAATAATGAAAGGGTATCGACCCTCTTATATGATGGCCACTCTAATGTGTACCAACCACACAACCTAAGTGGACTTGTTTCTCATGTGGAAGCGGCCATCATGCAGGTTCACTTTTGCTGGAGTTTGTGCTGCTGCCCGGCCCCCGGTGCCATCAATCCAACAAGGGCAGTGCGATAATGCGCAAAGATTGATCTCTTTGGTTGTTAAGCTCTGCTCAGAGACATCAGACATGAGATCCAGCTTAGGGCTGTATTTAGAGGGGCTGTAAATATACGTGTAGTTATGGAAGTGTCGGCCTAACAGTCAGTTTGATAACTCCAGGGAGGGAAGAAGCAAGAGCCTCAAAGGACCAAAAAAAGTGAAAAAGCAATGAAATGGCACTATAGCTTCATATGATGCAATGATGGCTTCTCACACCAGATCTTTGACTTATTTAAAGAATATAAAGACGCTTTATGGGGGGAGCTCGCTACTAAATACAGGTGACAAAGCACCAAGGTAAGTTCTCCATCAGGTGAGAATTCTGTAGTTCAACATTCTAAAATAATCTCATATGCAGTTTGAAACATCTGAGCAATAAAACTGCAATGTATGTTGTCCCTGTCCATAAACAGCCCCCTGTAAAATGCTTAGTGCTGCGTTAGGGTAATTATAGGGATCCTTACCAGGTTGCGAGGCGGAATCGACTGCTCTTTAACTCCTACAACGGAGCAAGGCGAGAAATCACCTAAAAGAGAAACTGCCAGAGAGGTTTACTAGTAATGCAAAATGGATGCAGACAGTCTTCATGCAGTTGTGTTTACCATTTAGCTTATGCAGGCAGATCTGGTAATGCATTAACACCCGCGATCAACATTTCATTTCCCATCAACCCCTTCCCCCCGCTGAATAGAGACTTTAGCAAATGTCAGTCATTTAAAGTTTATAACTCTTGGTCATGCCGCTCGTCCGAACGCATACCCGGGTTACCCGACCAGCTTGGCGCTCTTATGATAATTCACAGTTAAAGGCATGCACCCATTGGGTATAGAATGCATTAATGAATGGGGTGGTATATTGTGCCACAAACCGGTCAGAGTATAAGGAGATGCCCGGCAGCGATGACCACCCTACAATATAATGACAAGGTGTTAATGGTTCTAAGCATGTGTCCTCTGGCAGCAGGCGTCCAACACAGTGAGTCACAAGAGGTACTTGACCCTACATTTTGTTTGCAGAAGAAGCATTCTGGGAACAGGACGCGCAGAACTCCACCGACACCCTCTCCTTGTCCACATGCAGACACACTCCGCTGGACGGCGCCTCTTCCTCCTCGTCTTCTTGATTCCCCTTTACGCCCGGTAAAGCATAATCGTGGTCTCCAAATTCTGGAGGGTCGCGGAAAAGTGACGTAGTGAGTCGGACCCCGCCAAATCCTGTCAGTCTCCCCAGCAGCTGAGACAGGGCGCTGTCATTGGCCAGGACCGCCCGCAGGTAGCGCGCCTCGTGCTCAAGTTCTCGGACGCGCGCTCCCAGGGCCTGCCGCTCTCTCTGAAGCTGCTGGTTCTCGTCGGCCAGGCGCGTGACCCGGCTCTCCAGTCCACTCACGTACTCCTTCTTGCGCAGGCGATTGAGGCGCGCAGCAAGCGCGTTCTTGTTTCCCTCATAACGGGCGCTCTTCCGTGATGACACGGTAGGGGAGCCTGCAGCCGCCATCTTTTTGGTGTATGGGGCAGCCATTTCATTGGCGTGAGCCATATTAGCCGAAACAGACGAAGAGGCCGCGTTGCGAAAAGGCCGGCTATTAATCTCGGTGGTGTCCATATCCACACAGCCTACCAGCTGTTGCAGGAGGTCAGCAAACGGCGAATCCTCAGACTGGGAGCGGTCGCCCTCTTCCCCCCAGTCCGAGGCCTCCTCTATATCTAGCAGTTCATCGAGGTCCGCGACTGACTGGAAACTCCCTTCATATCCCTGGCCGCGCCACTCCGTACAGCCACCAGCGTCTGCCTGGGGGCTTTCTTCGCGTTTTATGACTGAAACGCCGTCCACTTCGGGCCATTCTGCGCTGGAGGCCTTTTTGTCGCGTCTACGGCCGGAGCGAACCGTTGTACGGCGGCGGGAGGGTGGGGAGGCGGTGATTTTAGCGCGGTCTTTGAGCCGGTGCCGCATGGTCACGGGACAGCGGGTAGGCTTCCTGGGGTCAGTCGACGGCCCTGGTTAACTCATACAGCCGCGTAATGCCTGCGATCGACCAGACCCAACCACCGCGTCCAACGTTAAGATGGCGGGTAACCCCCTGTACCGGAAGTACACGAGCAGGAAGTGCCGTATAATGAGGGGAGGGACTCTAGTGGGAGCGCGACTCACTGGAAAAAGGCAAAGTGTATATCACTCCCATACCTCCCAAGTACCCCTTCTAGCAGGACCAGTCCCCCTCTTTTAGACTGTTTGCTGGGTATGAGGGTATCTCAGGGTTTTACAGCCCCGATAATGTATAAAGAAGCAGCAATGATTATAAATTATATTATGTTAATAAAATACATTATTCTTACTTCATAGTTGCATAAATAACTAGATCAAGCTTATTTAACCCCTTATGTTTTATTTTTGTACCCTTTGGGACCGAGGCTGTTTTAACTCTTTTGCGGTGCTCGTGGTTAGATGTAATTTTCTCCTCACCCATTTAGTGTGCCCACACAAGTTATATGTTGTTTTTTTTTTTTTCAGGACAAGATGGGCTTTCGTCAGATACGGTTATTTTGATCATATCATCTTATTTACTATATAAAAAAAAATAAAACATGGTGAAAATTAGAAAAAAAACACCTTTTATGACTTTTATTTGAATTTATTTTTACTCACCTACAAAAGCAAGTAAAAAAACGAGCTAAACATATTCTGCTATTTGCCCCGAGGCAGCCAGGACTGCCCACTGACGTCAGCGGGCGGTACTGCTCACGTCGGCGACGTTCCCGCTGATGGCAGCAGGAAATACCCCATTTAAAGGGGAAATGGGCGGGGGGCATCAAGACCGGGTCTTGACCCGGAGGAGCAGCGCTCACCCCGCAATCTCCGGGTCAAGCCCAGAGAGTTCCCAGGTATTGTTATAGGGCAATAAGTACAAGTAGTGTTTTATGATTTCCAAACCTGGTCATTCTACCTCCATCCCCTCTTTGGAACATCTTTGAAGCCGGTTAACTCAATTTATCCCCACCAAACCATATATATTTGAAAACTAGACACTCCAATGTATTTCAAATGCTGGTATTTTAACCATTTTCATGCATGAAATTCTACCACCAGCCTTTGCCAAAGTTTGTGGTAGTCATGTTTTCGCATTTTTTTTTTCACACACATTTTACTTAAGGTGTGAATTAACACATCCTGGTATATGTCACTGCCATAAAAATGAATGGTTTTGCCTGGCTGGGGGCAAAAGGGCCACATTTGGGGCATGCGTATTTTTCAGTGTTAAACTTTGACATCTGGTGATCCACTGCCCATGCCCTATTTGGTACATCTTTGAGCCGGGCCATTTCAGCGTGCCCAATAAAACCATATATTTTTGAAAACTAGACACCCCAGGGTATTTCAGATGCTGGTATTTTAACTCTTTGAAAAAATACTGGTGGTAAAATGTGTGCATGCAAAGTTTGCAATAGTATTTTTTTTGTGTGTGTTTTTCCCCACACACCTGCTTAAGGTATGAATTTACAGGTCCTGTATATGTCGCTGTCACGCTGTTGGGGGGCTAAAAGGCCACATTTGGGGCATGTGCATTTTTCAAATTGGAAATTTCCCCCGGTGTTAATTGGGACATTGTTGGACCCAGCCAATTCAATTTCAAATCATATAATTTTTAGAAGTAGCCACCCCAATGGGCATTTAACATGCCAGTATTTTAACTCTTTCCATGCGAAAATTGTCTTAAGCTAAAAGTGCTAATTTTAGGACTTGCTTTTTTAATTACTTTTATAAATTTTTTGGAACTTGAAGGTTCCCCTGATGGTGCCATCAGTGGGAAATAATTTTTCCATTTTAAATTTTTTCAAAAATGTTACTAATCACATTGTGATTAGAAAGCTGGGAGTGGCGGTTGTGACCACTCTCTGGAGCGGATACGGCGCGTCCTGGGGTGGGAGTTCGGTGTCGCTGAATGCCTATTGATTGAGGCATTTAAGCGACACCATTGAAGTTTAGGAGGCAATCGTTGATCGCCTCCTAAACTTTTAAAATGGGCGTCCGCCACAATACAGCGCACGGCGGACGTTGAGGCCCGGGGAGGGGCCAGACATGGCCCCTGATGCCGATCACGGTGTTGCTGAATGCCTCGAACGTAGATCGCTTTCTGCACCCTTTTGAAGTCATGACGGTTGTGGCACGTCAATAGTCGTTAACCCTTGGTGGTTGAGGGGGAAGTGAAACCGTAGTAGAGGACGGCTTGGAGGGGGATGAGTTTGTCGGGTCCGGATGATCTGTAGAGAATGTTGGTCGTTCAGATGGCTTGGTTAGGATGCTGGGAGTGTTAGAAGGAACGGTTGTACGCTTCTCGAAAAAGGTGGGTTTTCAGAGAGCTTTTTAAAGTTGAGTACAAGGAAGAAAGTCTGATTAAGACAGGGAAAAGCAGATGTTCTGCCAGATGACAATACTGAGAAATCTAACATTTTATTACATCAAGAAAAAAAAATTCAACTGAAATTTAAACCTCACGCTCAAAAAATAAAAAAAGAAGAAACCTTGGCTCTGTAATATAGTTAATGTTTAGCGAGGGCGAGTGGCAATGGGAAACAAATTCTATTCCCACATTAAAAACGCATTTGAAACTTAGTTACATAAGAGTAAAACGTGATTTTGTAAACCATCACATTCTAACATCTGGCCAAACGTAATTTAACCTCCTCCTGAAACAGGCCCAGCACTATCTGCCAGCTGCTTATATTGTTCCCACCCCTTGAGACTGTACCAAATGCCCCCCCCCAGGAGAAACCACTTACTGCCCCAGCAGGAGCAAAAAGAAGGAGGGGTGCCCTACTCAACTAGGGCACTGCACCGCTTATACTAAGATCAGAGCAGGAAGAGGATACAGTATATCCCTCTTCAGAAAGTGTTTAAAGAGACACCCAATGATCATCAACAAGAGGGACTCAAGTTAAAGACTTGTTATCTCCAGGGTCTAAATTCCTTGACAGATCTCCGGGGAGTGTGGCCTGGAGGTACAGATCTAAAATGCCGTCTTCAGCCAAGCGCACAGACGACGACTCGCCTTCCTTATCATATGTAAAGGAGACGACACATCTAGAGCATTAAATCATTTTATTGAAATTATTAGCACATATTTACATAATTATAAAAGTTTCATCTCTTGTCCACAGTACCCGCTATACACGTACGTGGCGTAAATTAGTTGGTTCAAGTACCGGGAAAAAAAAGGAATACATATGATCTACTCTATTAACCCATTAACAGCAACATTCATGAGTACACCATGCTGGCTTTTTTTTTTATATTTAATACATTTATGTTTTACAAAGTATGTATAATAGAGATTCTTATTTACCATATTTTACACCTTTTTGTCCCTTTCCTGTCGAGTGTTTACAGAAAGCGGAAGGACCTGCAGGCGGAAACACAGGATCCAAGCCGAGTTACACTCACGACAGAAAGGGAGTTCAGAACAAAACAGATCCAAATTCCAAAACAGATTTACTTCGGGAACAAAAGTTCCATAGCAGCGTTAAGTGGGGTGGGGGGGGGGAGCGATAGCGTAAAGGCTACGTAGTTTCAGATAAACACGCTTATTTAACATTAAAAGAACGGACACTTTAACCTTTAGAAGCCAGAAGTCCTAAAAAGAAAATCAGACGTACCCTTCGCCCTGGCTGGAAACTGCAAGGACTGCTATTGGCTATGAACCCACACGGAACACAGCCAATGGCCAAGCAGACAGCAAATACCAGAAAAGGTAAATCTGGTCAGGATTTAAGTTTCGATTCCATTTATTGTAAACCTCCAAGATCCCTTTGTTTGTCTGGGCAGTTTCTAAACGAAAATGTATTAAAATAGGAATCCTGATATAAAGCATATATATTTTTTTTTAAAAAAGAAATGTAAACACATGTAGCAAAGTGTAATGGAATGTGTGGGAAACCCACATGATAATGCAATTATTGTCACAAACCACCGGTCAATGTACAGCGACAAATAATCCATAGATTATACAGCCTAAAGAACCCTGCACAGAAATGTCATGGCGTGCTACAGGTTTCACCTGGCAGTATAGAAAAAAGACATACATAGAACACATGAACAACATCTTGCGCTATAGTAGCAATGGAGGTTGAAGGCTCATGGACATAAAGCTCTGGTTTATTTCACCAGTTTGGCTACTTTTAGCATCCTAAGTGGCAATATAGCTTCGATCCACGTGTCTGGAGAACTCATCATTTTTTCCCACACTGTAGACTCTTCTATGCTGGAGTCCATCCAGTCCACGACAGTCCCGTAACTTTTACCTAAACGGGAGGGGGGGGGCACAAGGTTGCCAAATGTAAAATTTTGTTTACATAAAAAGTTTACAAAAAAAAGAGACATTATGTTAACCTAAACTTTACTAAACGTCAACAACAACCTTGCAGGGAGAATGTGCAAAGGTTTATGGGGCAAACTGTGGACAAATTAAGAATGTAAAGATTATAGCTCCAACCTACTATATAGTCCTAGTTCATAATTTTCTCCCTTAGGTTAACCCCATAAATCACTGGTGTGACCTATAAACCGGGACTTAAAGGGAAAGTCAGATGGAAAATACATGTTCAATTTGAGCATAAAACCCAGCGCTGTGTACAGCAATGTAGGTCAGCATTGCCAAAAACAGATTTTTATCTCCCAGCGTTCGGATAAACTTCTCTTGTCTGCAGTCCTGGAGGCGGACATTGTTGTTGACATACCTGAAATCCGCACAGAAACTGATACATTGATAAAGCTCATCGAAGTAAAAAACCAAATGCAAGAGTCCCCAGAAAGCACAAAGAGGTCTTCGACTCAATGACCACAACAATACAGACTGCTTTAGATGGGGGGGGGGGCTCTCATATCCATTTTTGTCCTGCATAGTATAAACCACATGGCCTATGAAATCCTTTCACTGTAAGAGGGCAATATCTGAAACCACAAAACCTTACCTGTTCCAAGTCCAATTCGCAAGCCTCCCAAAAAGTGATTTGTCAATCTGTTATGGTCCCAGACGGTGAGTTCCACGCAAGCCTCTCTCAGGTCTTCCGCTTTGAACCCGTCATAAACCATCGTATGGTTAAAATGCGGATTAGGCGTTTTGTCCACAGTCCGTGTTTTCTGCCGGCTTTTTCTGCTTGTGTCTGGGAGTATCGTGCTAAAAAAAAAAAGAGGAATCATTAAAAGTTCTGAATCGACTTCTACGTTTAATAATAACATGTCATAATAACGTAACGTCACGCGGAACACACTTCAACCTGGCCTGACTGATATTTGGAACGGTCATTCGTTTCAGGTTCCAATGCTACGTCTGTAACCCGTGCAACAAACATAGGCAGAAGCGGTGAAACCGAATTACCATTTCACAAAGGAGTTTATTTTGTTTCCTCGGAGCAGGGGCAGATCGCTGCAGTCTTTAATCCAGATGTGCACCTCGCCAGAAACGGAAGTCTTTCCTCTGCCTGCTTAACATAGAAATTAACATTTACACTCAAAAAACACAATAAACCCATTTACTAATTAACGACTACAGGAACTCAAGCTGAGACGATGGTATGTTACCGGAAAAAGGGGACATGATGAATGCATGCTGGGAATATAATGTATTCTGCTGCATGCAAATAGGTGCTGTGCTCCTCCTCCTGCTGCTTATACCGAAAGCAGGAAGCGTTCCTATGAACACATCTTGCACATGCTCAGTAGCATTCTCATTCTACTCAGGATGTATCAAAATAACTCGTCTCTATAGGGACCCCTAAACTCTATTCAAGATTGTTCCATTGGATTTGCCTCCCTTATACCAGCAGCTGAATCTAGATGCCCCAAAAAATATATATTTTTGCCCCTTGTCGCTTTCACATCTAGAAGAACTACTTATGATTACTTGAAAATGTGAACACATACCCAGAACCGCCGCCGGGACATACTTTAAAGCCAGTTTCATCTCGCCCCGGTTTTCCAATCCAATTCCAGCTGCAGGCGTCTTAAATAAAAATAGTAAATAAATAAAAAATTACATTAAATACCAACAAACTTTGGAAACGGACTCTAGGTTTCAATGAACAAAAAGTCATAAAAGCGCTTAAGTTGACTATTGAGATTCTTGACATCCCTCTCCTACCGGAGATACCGAACGGAATCATAAATTGGATCAATGAGCTCACGTTTCAGTGGGATTCAAAGGGGTCGTGCAAAAAACGTTCGAATCACAAAGACCCCAACAGTACGAAAAGTACGTTTCAGCAAAAGAGGAATCGAGTGTTAAACGCGCGGATGTTTCTTACCCGCGGCTGGAGCGGATACCAGTTCATCTGTTTGTTATTCCAGTCCCACGTTGCCAGATCAATATCAACTTCACCCAGAAAACTATTGCGGCCGAGGGCATCGTTGTGCCAGACAGAGAGGTTCAATCTTTGACTGAGAAGCGCATTCTTTTCTATTTTATACTGAAAAGAAA